>NC_140006.1:26866901-27040304 GCF_964263955.1 Coregonus lavaretus | reverse complement strand
TGGAGTTCTTGGGAACAGGCAGGTTACCTTGGAGTTCTTGGGAAGAGGGACAATGGTGGTCCTCTTGAAACATGTTGGGATTACAGACTGGGAAAAGGAGAGATTGAAAATGTCTGTGAAGACACTTGCCACCCTTAGGCCTACAGTGTACCCTAGCTTCATGTCCACACCCCAGCTCAACCTAACTTTTTATAGAAGTAATTACATAGTAATAAGTACACTGTCATGTAAAGATTTACCCAATATGCTTTATGAGTTGAATTCACTCTCAATTGACACACATTTTTATATCACCATGTTACTCATTTAGTTGACTCCCTTATCGAGTTTGACGAACAAGTCAAGCTACATTTGGTGCACGAGAACACGTGATTGGAAGTACAGTGATTTTCATGGGATATGTTTCACATCAGACGTGTGTGTGTTTGCTTAGTTATGTATGTGTGTACGTGTGTGTGCACGTGTGTTTACATGCTTTTGAGCGTGTGTGAATACATTGTAAGTTTGAGAAGCAGAGAGAAAGGAGGGAGAAGAGAGAAAGAGAGAGCCTCTGAACCCAGAAGGCATGGAGGTATGTGGCGTCTCTCCAGAGTTGCTGGGGCATGGGCCACGGCATGTATCGGAGGTCCCCCCGGGACTCTACAACACAACGAGATGCTTCCAAAATGAAAAGAGGGAATTCAGGTTTTCGCTACTGCGCAACTCCAAAGCACTGAGTTGAGACGGCAATTTACATTGGTGATTTTCTATTTAGATCCCATTGCACCAGTGGCAGTGGCACCATTGTATCTAATATCTAAGAGTCCGCCCTCCCCATCTCTCTCTCTCTCTCTCTCTCTCTCTCTCTCTCTCTCTCTCTCTTTCATAAAGGAAAATTCTAACATTTATTATTTCTGTCGCCACTGACCCTTCAAAGTTTATACTCAGCCAGGCAAAGAGTGGTACACAATACACGCATGTGCCTGACAAAATGACTCTACACACATCAAAATGAAAACGATACAAACATCTGAGATTCTGGTAAGTGGTCAGTTTGTTTGCCCTAAGCTTTAATATCCATCTCAGCTTATTTTTTGTGTCCTACGTGTTTTCTGTCCATCTCTCTCTCTCTCTCTCTCTCTCTCTCTCTCTCTCTCTCTCTCTCTCTCTCTCTCTCTCTCTCTCTCTCTCTCTCTCTCTCTCTCTCTCTCTCTCTCTATATATATATATATATATATATATATATATATATTTATCTATCTCTCTCTCTCTCTCTCTATCCTCCCTCCCCCTTCTCTCTCTCGCTCTTACTTTCTCGGCATGGTTCCAGGAGTGTGTGTGTGTTGGATTCCGTCAGACGGAGTCTCGGTGGCGGCTGCAGCAGAAACCATAATCCCATTATTGCCCCTGACTGATCCAATAGCTCATAAAAAACATGATGGTGTGATAAGGACCTGCAGACGTGACGACGCGTCCCCAGGGAGTGCTAGCACACACAGTAAAGAATGGCACAGCAGACGGCTCATAATAAAATAACACTTGATTTCAAACAAACTGGCGACAGTCCTCTTGCATCTTGCTGTCACTGTCGTTCAATTTGTGGATGATAAATAACTGGCAATGTCAGGCAACAGATCAGGTGATAAGGACTTCCAGGGATATGAGGAGTGGATAGAGAACATAGTGATGAGTTCAAGTATACAGTATGAGGACTGAGGATTAATTTTTTTGTTTGTTTCCTGAAAATGTTTCTTCATCAAATCAAATCAAATCAAATCAAATTTTATTGGTCACATGCGCCGAATACAACAGGTGCAGACATTACAGTGAAATGCTTACTTACAGCCCTTAACCAACAGTGCATTTATTTTTTACAAAAAAAGTTAAAATAAAACAACAAAAAAAAAAAAAGTGTTGAGAGAAAAAAGAGCAGAAGTAAAATAAAGTGACAGTAGGGAGGCTATATATACAGGGGGGTACCGTTGCAGAGTCAATGTGCGGGGGCACCGGCTAGTTGAGGTAGTTGAGGTAATATGTAAATGTGGGTAGAGTTAAAGTGACTATGCATAAATAATTAACAGAGTAGCAGCAACGTAAAAAGGATGGGGTGGGGGGGCAGTGCAAATAGTCCGGGTAGCCATGATTAGCTGTTCAGGAGTCTTATGGCTTGGGGGTAGAAGCTGTTGAGAAGTCTTTTGGACCTAGACTTGGCACTCCGGTACCGCTTGCCGTGCGGTAGCAGAGAGAACAGTCTATGACTAGGGTGGCTGGAGTCTTTGACAATTTTGAGGGCCTTCCTCTGACACCGCCTGGTATAGAGGTCCTGGATGGCAGGAAGCTTGGCCCCAGTGATGTACTGGGCCGTACGCACTACCCTCTGTAGTGCCTTGCGGTCGGAGGCCAAGCAGTTGCCATACCAGGCGGTGATGCAACCAGTCAGGATGCTCTCGATGGTGCAGCTGTAGAATTTTTTGAGGATCTGAGGACCCATGCCAAATCTTTTCAGTCTCCTGAGGGGGAATAGGCTTTGTCGTGCCCTCTTCACGACTGTCTTGGTGTGTTTGGACCATGATAGTTCGTTGGTGATGTGGACACCAAGGAACTTGAAGCTCTCAACCTGTTCCACTACAGCCCCGTCGATGAGAATGGGGGCGTGCTCAGTCCTCTTTTTTTTCCTGTAGTCCACAATCATCTCCTTTGTCTTGGTCACGTTGAGGTTGTGTAATCAGTTGTGTAATCAACAGCCAACATCTGAGATACAGGATCAATATTCTGGACAGTAACCCCTTTCTCTGGAAAGAAATCACTCAGGAAAAGTTGTCATATACCTGGCTAGCACATACCTTTTCTCAGCACCAGGCATTGTGTGTTTATCTTATGGGTATGGTAGAATACATTATACACAATGATACACAAAGTTGACATATACACACTTAGAAAAAAGGATTCCAAAAGGGTTCTGTGGCTGTCCCCATAAGAGAACCCTTTTTTGGTTCCAGGTAGAACCCTTTTTAGTTCCAGGTAGAACTCATTTGGGTTCCATGTAGAACCCTCAGTGTAAAGGGGTTCTACCTGGAACCTAAAGGGTTCTACCTGGAACCAAAATGGGTTCTTCAAAGGGTTTTCTTATGAGGACAGTCAAATAACCCTTTTTGCTTCTATATAGCACCTTTTTTTCTAAGAGTGTACCTTGCTGGCTCGTACTTTTCTCAAAGAAGGAAGACACAAGGCAACAACCATCAGAGGCAGTGCCAATCATTGTGTGCTTCTAATTGGTTTGGTAGAGTAAAATGACACAAAATTACCACAAGCTCTAAGTGAACTTACTGTGACATGAAGTTTACACAAACCTGCCGGTCAGGTAACATTTCTATGGATAATAAAGCAACCTGATTACCGTCAGACATCTGGCCGGCTGTTTAATTCCAACAGTCACATAGTCAACAGACAGGGGAGACACTCAGGCAAACAATGTCATGATAACGGAGCAATTATACTATAAAGCGCAATATATGATAACAATATCATTATTTTACATTTATAAGCTGTTGGTGCATAACAGCATGCAAACATAAAATAGTGATATTGTCTTTAAAAGTTTTCAATGTAAACAAATCATTAAGCGTTTTTATTCTACATTGGATTATAAAGCCTGTTTTGTTTTAATACAACTGAAATATACTGCCTCCCAGTGGTTGTTTTCAGTAGAGCATTCTTCTCCAATGCCACAGCTGTTGTACTTGCTGACAGAATGATTTTTTAAAAAAGGTTTTAGGGCACCAGGGGCAGTGACACAACTATCATCAAATTATAAACACATAACTAGACAAGACCATTGGGTTATTTATTTTTTCTTCCTCTCTTTTTGAGGTGATTTTACTGGGATATTACCAGGACTGTTTGGTTATGGTAGGATGACATCACAATATGTGGCAAGCACAGGCTATTGAAATACAGAGCGCACTACACACAACACCTCATGCCTCATTGCTTGAATGGTAGTTATTTTTTGAAAGAGTTAAAGGGAAACGTGTTGTTTCTGATAGAGGCTAATTGTTCCAGATCACTGATACAGTTAATTGAGTTTGAAAGGCAATCGGCATTATGTCACCTATGAAACTATCAACGCACAGGTCATTGTACAGTCATGAACAGATCACCTTCCTTTTTTGCCAGAATAATATGTCTGTAGTAGTTGCACAAAGTACAGATCATTGAGTGTTTGGCTCTTTCAGGATAGAATATACTTCCTCGAGATAAGCGTGTAGAAAGGTACTGTTATGTATGTCAAGATTAAAACCTTTTACTGCAGTGGGCTAAATCAGGGACACACAGAGTGTTTCTTGGTAGTCAAACAAATCTACTTTGAAACAAAAGTATACATCTCACACACATGGTTATGGGCTTACAAAAAATAAGACACCTGTACCATCACAGAAGACTGAAATATAACAAAACCATTTGACATAGAAACACCGGATTTCGAGGCACAAAAAAAGAAACGTTTATTAATTATGAAATTATGAAAAATATTAATAACATTCCACCCATGATGCCACTAGAGGGCGATTTGGTCATTTGACTGCAGGAAAGGTCTACAAACAGCACTGTTTGATACAAGCCACAAGCAGTTAAGTAAAGGTTAGCTCTGTTTTCTTTCTCTTATTTCTCACGATCATGAGTCAAACAGGCTGTGATACCTTAAAGGAAAAATCCACTCAGAAACTATATTTTTGTATTTATTTTCATTAGTCCACTGTTAATACAGTCCCAAAATGTTTTCCATCTCAGAAGTCAAGTTTTCAAGATATTGGACATTCGAGAAGCAAAGTGTCACTCGCCACATCATTATGATGATGCGTTTTGCTTCATATGATGCATTTAGCATCATCATGATGATATGGCAAGTGACACTTTGCACTTTACATTTAGGCTGGTCTGACATGTCCATGTGTGACGAGTACTGAGTATACGAAGAGGCAGGACGCAGACGCAGGAATTAACAAGGTCAAGGTTTACTAAACAATGACAACGAAAAATAACAAAGATAAAGTAAATGGCACGAAGCTAAACAATCACACACAACATCATCCAGAACAGTCCAGGGCTAAATAGGGGTGGTGATGAGATGATGAGGTGCAGGTGCGCTGGAGGTGATTAGGGTGTGTTGGGTTTCCATTCCGGTGTTGCCGAGGTGGTGTGCTCAGACCGGTGGCTCAGTAGACCGGTGAATCAGAGCGCGGGAGGAGCAACGGGAGGAGATGTGACAGTACCCCCCCCCCTGGATGCGCGGCTCCAGCCGCTGGATGTCGCCGGCCAGGAGGATGACCCCGAGGACGAGGAGCGGGCCGGTCAGGGCGGCGACGGTGGAAGTCCCGAATTAGGTTGGGGTCCAGAACGTCCCCAGCCGGAACCCAGCTCCTCTCCTCAGGACCGTACCCCTCCCAGTCCACCAGGTAATGGAGCCGTCCCCCACGGAACCTGGAATCCAGCAGGTACCTCACTGTATACGCCGGACTCCCGTCAATGTCCAGGGGCGGAGGAGGCGTACTCCGGGGGGACGACATCTGCCAGAGGACCAGGAACCACCGGCCTGAGGAGAGTCACATGAAAAGTGGGTGAGACACGATAGTGAGTGGGAAGGAGCAGCCGGTATGATACCTCATTTATCCGCCGGAGGACTTTAAACGGCCCCACAAATCGGGGGCTCAGTTTCTTGCAGGGCAGGCGGAGAGGGAGGTTTTTTGTGGACAGCCAGATACGATCCCCAGGCTGGAACACAGGAGCCTCACTGCGGTGGCGGTCGGCTTGGTCCTTCTGCCGACAAATGGCCCTCTGGAGATGGACGGCGTCCCAGACCTGTCCGGCCCTGTGGAACCACTCGTCGACAGCAGGCGCATTGGTCTGGCTGGGTGTCCAAGGGGCCAGGGCCGGCTGGTACCCCAGGACGCACTGGAAGGGAGTAAGCCCCGTGGAGGAGTGAACGAGGGAGTTCTGGGCATATTCTGCCCAGGGAAGAAACCTCGCCCACTGACCCTGCCGGTCCTGACAGTGGCAACAAAGAAACCTCCCCAGCTCCTGGTTCATGCGCTCCACCTGCTCATTCGACTGAGGCCTATACCCGGAAGTGAGGCTGGCCGTGGCCCCGATCTTCTCCAGGAAAGCCTTCCACACTCGGGAGGTGAATTGGGGGCCACGGTCTGAGACGATGTCCTCCGGAAGTCCATAATGCCGGAAGACCTGTTGGAACAGGACCTCAGCAACCTGGAGAGCAGAAGGAAGACCAGTTAGTGGCAAAACACGGCATGATTTGGAGAACCGATCTACGACCACCATGACTGTGGTGAAGCCATCAGAATGTGGAAGGTCGGTGACAAAGTCTATGGACAGGTGTGACAAAGGTCGCTGAGGCACTGGGAGAGGAACTAGTTTGCCTTCCAAGGCGTTCCGAGGTGTCTTCGTTTGGGCACATACGGAACAGGAGTTGACGTAGTGGGAGGCATCAGAAGCAAAGGTGGGCCACCAATATCTTTGGGCTAGAGAATGCAGGGTGCGCGTAATTCCAGAGTGCCCTGCCGTAAGGGTGGTGTGCGCCCAGATCAGCAGGCGGTCCTCCTGAGCCGCCAGGCGGATGTCTTCGTCCACATCCCAAATGACAGGAGCAACGATGAGAGACGAGGGCAGGATAGGACCCTCCAGATCCTTCCTTTCTCCGGTATGGTGCATCCTGGAGAGTGCTTGGCCTTCACATACTGGGATCCTGGGCGGTAGGACATAATTAATTGGAATAGAGTGAGAAATTGGGCCCACCTGGCTTGACGAGAGTTCTTCCGATTCGCTGCCCGTATGTGCTCCATATTCTGGTGGTCAGTAAGAATCCGGAATGGATGGACTGTGCCCTCCAGCCAGTGTCTCCATTCCTCCAGAGCGAGGACTACCGCCAACAGCTCCCTGTCTCCAACTCCATAGTTCCTCTCTGCGGGGGTAAGCTTTTTAGAGAAAAGGGCACAGGGATACATTTTCTCTGGCTTACTGTGCTGCTGGGAGAGGACCGCACCCACGCCCTCCTCCGATGCGTCCACCTCCAGGATGAAAGGACGAGATGGATCTGGGTGTTTTAGGATGGGCGCTGTGGTGAACCTCTCCTTCAGCCTCTTGAAGGCAGCGTCAGCCTCAGGGTTCCAGACCAGCTTCTGAGGCCCACCCTTAAGGAGAGAGGTGAGCGGGGCAGCTATGGAGCTGAAGGACCTGATGAAATGCCGGTAGAGATTAGCGAAGCCCAGGAAGCTCTGTAGGCCCTTGATGGTGGTGGGAACTGGCCATGACCGGACGGAGTCCGTCTTCACTCCTTCCAGTGGCTCAGTAGACCGGCGAATCAGAGCGCCGGGAGGAGGAGGGAGGAGATGTGACAACATGTATGCGATGTCAGATGTCTTGTGAGAAGAGGATCATGATTAGAGATGGTATGTAACTTAAGTGGTGATAGAAGTGGGGCCAGGTATATGTCAACTTTCCCTGAGTTATTTACATAAATGTATGTGTTTTAAGATTGATGGTGTCACTGATGAGGTAGGTCCTCTGTAGTGTTCAGCAGAGGACTACATGCATTAATCACTCTTCATATACAGTGCAGTCGGAAAGTATACAGACCCCTTGACTTTTTCCACATTTTGTTGCGTTACAGCCTTATTCTAAAATGGATGAAATTGTTTGTTTTCCCTCATCAATCTACACAAAATACCCCATAATGACAAAGCAAAAACTGGTTTATAGAAATGTTTGCAAATGTATTCCAAATAAAAGACTGAAATATTATATTTACATAAGTATTCAGACCCTTTACTCAGTACTTTGTTGAAGACCTTTGGCAGCAATTACAGTCTTGAGACTTCTTGGGTATGACGCTAAAAGCTTGGCACACCTGTATTTGGGGAGTTTCTCCCATTCTTCTCTGCAGATCCTCTCAAGCTCTGTCAGGTTGGATGGGGAGCCTCACTACACAGCTATTTTCAGGTCTCTCCAGAGATGTTCGATCGGGTTCAAGACCGGGCTCTGGCTGGGCCACTCAAGGACATTCAGAGATTTGTCCCGAAACCACTCCTTCGTTGTCTTGGCTGTGTGCTTAGGGTCGTTTTCCTGTTGGAAGGTGAACCTTTGCCCCAGTCTGAGGTCCTGAGCACTCTGGATCAGGTTTTCATCAAGGACCTCTCTGTACTTTGCTCCGTTCATCTTTGCCTCAATCCTGACCAGTCTCCCAGTCCCTGCTGCTGAAAAACATCCCCACAGCATGATGCTGCCACCACCATGCTTCACCGTAGGGATGGCGTCAGGTTTCCTCCAGATGTGACGCTTGGCATTCAGGCCAAGAACCATCAGACCAGAGAATCTTGTTTCTCATGGTTTGAGAGTCTTTAGGTGCCTTTTGGCAAACTCCAAGCGGGCTGTCTTGTGCCTTTTACTGAGGAGTGGCTTCCGTCTGGCCACTCTACCATAAAGGCCTGATTGGTGGAGTGCTGCAGAGATGTTTCTCCTTCTGGAAGGTTCTCCAATCTCCACAGAGGAACTCTAGAGCTCTGTCAGAGTGACCATTGGGTTCTTGATTACTGTCAAGTGGTTCACCTGTCCCTCTCTCTGTCAACAGTCAAACCTCTTCACTCCACAACTTTTCATTAACTCGTCACAAGGTATTGTAGAAGCCATCGGGTGCATGGCTGAGTTGTAGGCTACACAGAAAAAATAGTCTATTTACAGTACTTGGTGTTTTGCATCATGAAAAAGATACTGCAAAATACTGTAAAATTAGGAAATAACTAACATTTCCCAGAACAATAGAAATAGAATCTAGATTCTATTTCTATGGACAAAACACTTGCAATGGATGGCTGGGGATATAACCCTCACTCTATAAATGGGGCAGAGAAACCCCGCAGTAGTCTGGAGACTGGAGTTGTGTGTGAAGTGACTGTAATGGTATTCTCCAAGTATTCCCTCCAGCTGATGATTAAGCATATTAAACCAAGAGATATACCTTATTTCCTATGACAGGTAGCTGCATGCTGTACATGCCAATCATTTGACCGCATAACTGATTCCTTTCTCTTGCTGCTCGCATGCTCTCTAGCAGAAGGGAGCCAGCTACAGCTTAAAATAGGGCAATCAAGATTTATGCTACATACTGTTTGTCTGTTGTAATCAGTTTATCATGATTGTCTACAGTGTAAAGTAGAGTACCACAGAAGAGTGTTTATTGGTAGTCTTAAACAAATGTACTCTGAAATAAAAGTATACACTTCACACACATGGTTATGGGCTTAGAAAAAAAGAAGACACCTGTACCATGTCAGAGTTTAAATGTATTCAATTTTGAGTTTGCATCACAATATTACACTTTATATACAGCACTAGTCAAAAGTTTGGACACACCTACTCATTCAAGGGTTTTTCATTATTTTTACTATTTTCTACATTGTAGAATAATAGTGAAGACATCACAACTATGAAATAACACATATGGAATCATGTAGTAACCAAAAAAGTGTTAAACAAATCAAAATATATTTTAGATTTTTGATTCTTCAAAGTAGCCACCCTTTGCCTTGATGACAGCTTTGCACACTCTAGTCTAGGCATTCTCTCAACCAGCTTCATGAGGAATGCTTTTCCAACAGTCTTGAAGGAGTTTCCACATATGCTGAGCACTTGTTGGCTGCTTTTCCTTCACTCTGCGGTCCAACTCATCCCAAACCATCTCAGTTGGGTTGAGGTCGGGTGATTGTGGAGGCCAGGTCATCTGATGCAGCACTCCATCACTCTCCTTCTTGGTCAATAGTGTCTGTGTTCTTTTGCCCATCTTAATCTTTTATTTTTATTGGCCAGTCTGAGATATGGCTTTTTCTTTGCAACTCTGCCTAGGTCAGCATTCCGGAGTCGCCTCTTCACTGTTGACGTTGAGACTGGTGTTTTGCAGGTACTATTTAATGAAGCTGCCAGTTGAGGACCTGTGAGGCGTCTGTTTCTCAAACTAGACACTCTAATGTATTTGTCCTCTTGCTCAGTTGTGCACCGGGCCTCCCACTCCTCTTTCTATTCTGGTTAGAGCCTGTTTGTGCTCTTCTGTGAAGGGAGTAGTACACAGCGTTGTACTAGATCTTCAGTTTCTTGGCAATTTCTCGCATGGAATAGCCTTCTTTTCTCAGAACAAGAATAGACTGACGAGTTTCAGAAGAAAGTTATTTGTTTCTGGCCATTTTGATCCTGTAATCGAACCCACAATTGCTGATGCTCCAGATACTCAACTAGTCTCAAGAAGGCCAGTTTTGTTGCTTCTTTAATCAGCACAACAGTTTTCAGCTGTGCTAACATAATTGCAAAAGGGTTTTCTAATGATCAATTAGCCTTTTAAAATGATAAACTTGGATTAGCAAACACAACATGCCATTGTTTCGAAAACAAGGAAATGTCTAAGTGACCCCAAACTTTTGAACGGTAGTGTATGTGCACACACACACACACATTGGCACATGCGCACGCACACACACACACATGTGCACACACACACGCACACGCACACACACACACACACACATTGGATCAGCAAGAAGCATGCCAACACACACCTATAATAGACTTCTTCCCCAAGTGTAAAAGCATTTTTAAAGGTTATGGGCATGTTTGGACAGATAGAAGCCCAGAATCCATCTTTAACATTTCCTGGTGCTGATTCCTTACTGTCTGTTTACCTGCCTTGTCTGAACTCTTCAAGCAAGCGACTCTGACATGGAAGTAAACAGAATGCCTGAGTTCCATAATATAATGCTCAACCACGAAAAGGCAATCCATCTCAAATGTGCTGTTCCTCCATGCAGACTGTGCCTCCATGCAGACTGTGCCATGTGAAAGAAATGGACCTCACTGAGTATGCCAGTGATTCATGTTTCATTCCATTTTGAAATACCCTGGTTGCTGTAATTCAACTGTTCACAAACAAACAAAACATCCCGTCTTGAATGAAAGGGATTTAATAGAGAATTATCATTAGTCTCAGCTATCTGCCTGATGTATCTTAACATGAATGTGTCTAAAATCACAGTAGAAACATAAATAGCTGTTTGAAACCCCTTCATTATCAAACTTGAACAAAAGCTTTTGTCTGCTTCAATGTGCACTTTTTCTCCAAGACATACTGTATAGAAGAAGGGAGAGCCATATCAAATAGACTCTTCACATTGCAGAGGTCATAGGAGCCAGCAGTACCTGTATAAATCACATCACAATGCCTTTGCATCCCTGTATTCAACAGATGACATAAAGAACCTTTGGGAAGTCTGGTTTCCACTGTTCCGACCGGAACACAAAGTATTCTGAAACAGCACTGCCTCAGGACAAATAATATGACACTCTCAAACAGGAAATCTAAATCACACACTCATTGTCCAGCTACATCAAATCCGTTTTTCACCACAAAAAGAAAGCGCTGGGGGAAGGTAAAAAGACAGAGACACTAAAATTAGACTGTCTTTGTGCAACGAAACCCTTTGACTGAGAATTGCAGGCTGTTACTCTATTCATTGAAATAATTCTCGTGCAAAATGTTTCAATAGCATATCACAAAAAAAATTTGCGTTCTTCATGGGTTAGTCATAATGAAGTGGATATGAAAGTACAAATTGACTGTAAAGGAATAAAAAAATGCATTTGATAGGTTGCGTGTCTCTTTAGGATAGTAGAGGTTTCCTGCACCTGTATAATGAATTTGACCTTAACTGTCATGGGAGACTTCAGATCCACATCCACATTCTGGAGACGAGGGAATATGAAAGCAGAATCATTTCAAAAGCAATATTTGCAAAGAAAACAAAAACTATGACAAAGATTTGTTCTACCTGGAACCAAAAGGGGTTCTTCAAAGGGTTCTCCTATGGTTCTAGATAGTACCTTTTTTTCTAAGAGTGTACTGCCGTCCTAGCTCTGTTTGCACAGGTGAGTACAGTCCCATCCAGGTGTGCCTCAGGCAACCAGCTCTGTCCTTTTCAATGTGAGAGAGAGAGCAGGAAGAAGAGACAGTGGAGGCATCCCTGCCCCTCGTGTATCCCCCTACAGCAGATATATGGCAGGGAGGGAGGGAGGGAGGGAGGGAGGGAGGGAGGGAGGGAGGCAGGCAGGCAGGCAGGCAGGCAGGCAGGCAGGCAGGCAGGCAGGCAGGCAGGCAGGGAGGGAGACAGGCAGGGAGGGTGAGAGGGAGGGAGGGAGGGAGGGAGGGAGGGAGACAGGCAGGGAGGGTGACAGGCAGGCAGGGAGGGAGGGAGGCAGGTAGGCCTGCAGGGAGGGAGGGAGGGAGGGAGGGAGGGAGGGAGTGCCCTGGCATTGTGTCTAAATCTTGATCGACCTCTTGTTGATTCGGAGCCCTGTCTGTCATAAAACATTGACATCAGAAGAGCACAAGGAAGGATGAGGAAGAAAATATTAGTTAAATGACTCTTATGGCCAGACTTTGAACTTGCTGTCTTCCAGCTGCGATTCTATATCTAATGTACACTAAAGTACACTAATGTACACATCTAATGGACACCAATGTACAGTATCATGCTGATAAAAAGCCATAGCCTGCTGTCAACAAAACCATAACATAAGATAATTCAAAACCAACATTTGCGTATTAGTATGTATTTTAAGCCTCATGTAAACATCCTACGCAGCAAACAGGAATTTTCATTTGTTTCTATTGCCCTCCAGTGGCTATTACAGGCATGTCTATTTTGAGGTGGGATTTCAAGCATTCTTTAACTCACAACTCCCCATTAACTCAAATAATCCCCTCACTTACATTGTCTCCTATGATATTAATAACAACAGTAATAACCACTGAATAGCCAGGTAGAGTCTATTATATTTTGCATAATAGAGGTAAATGGGCCCCGTGTAGCTCAGTTGGTCGAGCATGGCGCTTGTAAAGGCAGGGTTGTGGGTTCGCTTCCCACGGGGGGCCAGTATGAAAGAAAAAAAAATGTATGCACTCACTAACTGTAAGTCGCTCTGGATAAGAGCGTCTGCTAAATGACTAAAATGTAAATAAATAAAGGTAGCAAAGATAACAGAGGTATAAGCAACAGGATGCCAAATGTGTCAGTCTATCCCTATGACTATTACAAACTATGTTTTAAGTGAAAAGTAGAAAGTAATTCACATGAGCACCACAACGTCTACTCCGCCCATGCTCTAGCAAGGTTTTCCAGCACACAGCTTTGACCTACTACTGTAGCTATGTTGGTCTATTGTACTTCAAACAATGTGTAGGCAGGTTGTTTAGGATTTAAACCTTCTCAAACAGCCTAATCCATACACTTAGAGGAGGTGCTTCCACAATAATGGGATTTGTACCGCATACAAGTTAAAGTATTGGATTCTTCACACACCACACTAATCTCATTCCACTACCTTTTCAAGCTTTTATATAATTATATGAAAGCAAGCTTTGCTTTTATGCTTACCAGATGATCATGCTTGATTGAGCGAGCTGTTTTGTCTTGTAGTAATGTGGTGCCTGCCTGTGTTTCCTTAAACTTTTTATTTTAGCAATACATGTCAGTAACCATTAGCTTACCTGTGTAATATTGACATAAGCACAGAAACACTTGTTTTGCAAACATGGTCCTGTTTTATCAATTGCTGTGCTGATCAATGGGCTTATCGTTACCTCTGTCAAATGACTATGTAGCTTAAAATTGTGTGTATTTGTATTTCTTTTTGCAATAAAGATGATGACACTACAATAATACACATTTACAATAGGCCTACAGTGCATTCGGAAAGTATTCAGACCCTTTGACTTTTTCCAAATGTTGTTACGTTACAGACTTACTCCTGAGTGGTGCAGTGGTCTAAGGCACTGCATCGCAGTGCTAACTGTGCCACTAGAGATCCTGGTTCGAATCCAGGCTCTGTCGCAGCCGGCCGCGACCGGGAGACTCATGGGCGGCGCACAATTGGCCCAGGGTAGGGGAGGGAATGGCCGGCAGGGATGTAGCTCAGTTGATAGAGCATGGCGTTTGCAACGCCAGGGTTGTGGGTTTGATTCCCACGGGGGGCCAGTATAAAAAAAAATATATGTATTCACTAACTGTAAGTCGCTCTGGATAAGAGCGTCTGCTAAATGACGTAAATGTAAAATTGATTAAATAATTTTTTCCTCATCAATCTACACACAATACCCCATAATGACGAAGTGAAAACAGCTTTTTAGAAATGTTTGCAAATGAATACAAAATAAAAAACAGAAATACCTTATTCATGTAAGTATTCAGACCCTTTGCTATGAGACTTGAAATTGAGCTCAGGTTCATCCTGTTTCCATTGATCATCCTGTGGTAAATTAAATTGATTGGACATGATAGGGAAAGCACACACCTGTCTATATAAGGTCCCACAGTCAAAGGTTTGGACACACCTATTCATTCAAGAGTTTTTCTTTATTTTTACTATTTTCTACCTTGTAGAATAATAGTGAAGACATCAAAACTATGAAATAACACATATGGAAACATGTAATAACCAAAGAAGTGTTTAAAAAATCCAAATGTATTTTAGATTTTTGATTCTTCAAAGTAGCCACCCTTTCCCTTGATGACAGCTTTGCACACTCTAGGCATTCTCTCAACCAGCTTCACCTGGAATGCTTTTCCAACAGTCTTGAAGGAGTTCCCACATATGCTGAGCACTTGTTGGCTGCTTTTCCTTCACTCTGCAGTCCAACTCATCCCAAACCATCTCAATTTGTTAGAGGTCTGGTGATTGTGGAGGCCAGGTCATCTGATGCAGCACTCCATCTCTCGCCTTCTTGGTCAAGTAGCCTTTACACAGCCTGGAGATGTGTTGGGTCATTGTCCTTTTGAAAAACAAATGATAGTCCCACTAAGCCCAAACCAGATGGATGGTGTATCGCTGCAGAATGCTATGGTAGCCATGCTGGTTAAGTGTGCCTTGAATTCTAAATAAATCACAGACAGTGTCACCAGCAAAGCACCATCACAACTCCTCCTCCTAGCTTCACGGTAGGAACTACACATGCAGAGAACATCCGTTCACCTACACTGCGTCTCACAAAGACATATAGCGGTTGGAACCAAAAATCTCAAATTTGGACTCCAGACCAAAGGACACATTTCCACCGGTCTAATGTCCATTGCTCGTGTTTCTTGGCTCAAGCAAGTCTCTTCTTCTTATTGGTGTCCTTTAGTAGTGGTTTATTTGCAGCAATTCGACCATAAAGGTCACGCAGTCTCCTCTGAACAGTTGATGTTGAGATGTGTCTGTTACTTGAACTCTGTGAAGCATTTATTTGGGCTGCAATTTCTGAGGCTGGTAACTCTAATGAACTTATCCTCTGCAGCAGAGGTAACTGTGGGTCTTCCTTTCCTGTGGCGGTCCTCATGAGAGCCAGTTTCATCACAGCGCTTGATGGTTTTTGCGACTGCACTTGAAAAAAGTTCTTGAAATGTACCGTATTGACTGACTTTCATGTCTTAAAGTAATGATGGACTGTCATTTCTCTTTGCTTATTTGAGCTGTTCTTGCCATAAGATGGACTTGGTCTTTTACCAAATAGGGCTATCTTCTGTATACCACCCCTACCTTGTCACAACACACTGAATGGCTCAAACGCATTAAGAAGGAAAGAAATTCCACAAATTAACTTTAACAAGGCACACCTGTTAATTGAAATGCATTCCAGGTGACTACCTTATGAAGCTGGTAGAGCGAATGCCAAGAGTGTGGAAAGCTGTCATCAAGGTAAAGGGTGGCTACTCTGAAGAAACTCAAATATAAAATATATTTTGATTTGTTTAACACTTTTTTGGTTACTACATGATTCCATATGTGTTATTTCATAGTTTCGATGTCTTCACTATTATTCTACAATGTATAAAATATTAAAAATAAAGGAAACCCTGGAATGAATAGGTGTGTCCAAACCTTTGACTGGTAGTGTATATATACAATTGACCAACGTATCTACTGTAGTAGGTCAAAGTTGTGTGCTCAAAAACCTTGGAAGGGCATGGGTGGAGTAGGCATTGTGGTGTTTATCTTCAGACCAATGCCTACTTCTTATGGTTTATACACTGGAAGGTGATTATACAAAATTATATAACATTTCCACATGCAAAAGATGTCTTTATTGTTCAGGGCCCAGTTTCCCAAAAGCATCTTAAAGGAAAACTATTTTGGTATTTGTTTCCTTAGTCCATTGGTAAAATAGTCCCAAAATGTTTTAATCAAGTTTTCCTGGGGTCCCCATGGTGTCACGACTGTCTGTGAGATGCGGTAAACGAACTCAGGCGCAGGACACAGAGCTCTCGGATACGTACTTTTAATACGAAAAGGATCCAAAAGGACACAGAAAATAACTCCACGCAGGGAGGAAATAACCCGCTCACAAAATAGACAACCGTGAAGGGAAAAACAATCACACACAAAGTACAGATGAGAGACAGGGGTAATTATAAGGGAAACAATAAACATAATGACGAACAGGTGTAAACAATACAGACAAAACTAAACAAACACCGATAACATCGAACGGCAGTAGCTAGTACTCCAGGGACGACGAACGCCGAAGCCTGCCCGAGCAAGGAGGAGGAGCAGCCTTGGCAGAATCCGTGACAGTACCCCCCCCCCCCCTTGACGCGCGGCTCCAGCCGTGCGCCGACCCCGGCCTCGGGGACGGCCAGGAGGACGCGGAGCAGGGCGAGTTGGGTGACTTCGGTGGAACTCTGTCAACAGGGAGGGATCTAGGATGTCCCTCCTAGGGACCCAGGACCGTTCCTCCGGACCGTACCCCTCCCACTCCACGAGATACACCTGTTGCGTATTCTGTATTGATTATGTCACGTATAAGTTCACCTGTTTTGTGTTTTGTCTTTGTATGTTATTGTCCGCGTGTCTTGGATGCATTGTGTCGGTGTTATACTCTTTGTATCATTTACGCATATGGTGTTTTTCCCTCCAGTGTTGGAGACGTTTATTTCGTGCGTATTTAGTGTTCGAGTAAAGTCGTCTTTACTTATCCTCTGTGTCCTGCGCCTGACTTCCCACCGCATACACATCAGCCTTTGACAGAATAACATACCAACCCATGGAGTCAGCAGGAGCAGCGGCGGTGCCCGAGTCACTGGAGGATCGGGTCAGCAGCCAGGACGCCATGATCCATCGACTCGGCTCCGCCATGCAAGACGTGATGGACACCCTGCGCCGATGGGAAAGAGGAGGCTTGCCCACACCTCCTCCTACATTACCACCACCATCGGCCAGCTTCATCATACCATCTCCGGAGTCCAGTGGGATTCGGCTCTCGCTCCCGAGGGCATATGATGGCACCGCAGCCGGGTGTCAGGGGTTCCTTCTTCAAGTGGAACTCTACCTGGCAACCATACACCCGGCGCCCTCGGGATACGAGAGCGTTTCCGCCCTCATCTCCTGTCTATCCGGCAAGGCTTTGGAGTGGGCCAATGCCGAATGGAGGGGAATAGACGCCGCCACCATCAGCTACGCAGAGTTCTCCCGCCGCTTCAGGGCTGTTTTCGATCATCCCCCAGAGGGTAAAGCGGCGGGGGAGCGTCTGTTCCACCTCCGACAGGGGAAGAGGAGTGCACAGGAGTTCGCCCTGGACTTCCGGACTCTAGCAGTGGATGCGGGGTGGAATGAGAGGGCCCTCATCGACCACTATCGGTGCAGCCTGCGAGAGGACGTTCGACGAGAGTTGGCCTGCAGGGACACCAATCTAAACTTCGATCAGTTGGTGGACATGTCAATCCGTCTGGATACCCTGCTGGCTACCCGCGGACGTCCGGAGTTGGGGCCGTCCATTCCATCCCCCAGCACCTCCGAGCCGAGCCCTATGGAGCTCGGGGGTGCTGGCGCTAGAGAGAGGAGGAGAGAGATCCGGAGGCAGGCTGTCCTCTGCACCAACTGTGGCCGTGGAGGACACACTGCGGTTAGGTGCTGGGGAGGGCCTCCAGGGGATCGAGGTAACAGGTCACGCACTGGGGAGTCATTCCAGGTGAGTAGGCGCCCAACTCACCCAGAGCTCTCTGTTGTTCACCTGTATATACTAGTAGTATTTCCCCAGGTTGCATCTCATTCCCAGCATAAGGCGCTAGTCGATTCAGGCGCAGCTGGGAATTTTATTGATCGTAATTTTTGTGTTAAGTTAGGGATTCCCCTCCTACCAGTAGATGTGCCCTTTCCTATCCATGCCCTAGATAGCCTTCCGTTGGGATCTGGGTTGATTAGGGAGGTCACAGCACCACTAAAGATGAAGACGCAGGGGGGTCATGAGGAGATAATTCAGTTGTATCTGATCGACTCTCCTGCGTATCCCGTGGTGCTGGGGCTTCCTTGGTTAATCGCCCATGACCCCACCATTTCGTGGCAACAGAGGGCTCTCAAGGAGTGTTCTGACCAGTGTGTCGGGCGGTGTCTAGGTGTTTCCGTAGGGGCGACCACGGTGGAAAGTCCGAACCAAGTGCCCGCACTGCACATTCCTCCTGAGTATGATGATTTGGCACTCGTGTTCAGCAAGACTAGGGCGACGCGATTGCCACCTCATAGACAGGGGGATTGTGCGATAGACCTCCAGGCAGGTGCTGCACTTCCGCGTAGTCATGTGTATCCTCTGTCTCAAGAGGAGACGGCGGCTATGGAGACATACATAGTCGAGTCTCTGAGACAGGGATACATACGGCCCTCCACTTCTCCTGCGTCCTCTAGTTTCTTTTTTGTGAAGAAGAAGGATGGAGGGTTGCGCCCGTGTATTGATTACCGTAGTCTCAATCAGATCACTGTTAAATACAGTTATCCTCTCCCTCTGATTGCGAGTATGACGGAATCATTACACGGAGCGCGTTTCTTCACAAAACTGGATCTCAGGAGCGCCTACAACTTGGTGCGCATTAGTGAGGGAGATGAATGGAAGACAGCATTTAGTACCACCTCGGGTCACTATGAGTATCTCGTCATGCCATCCGGGTTAATGAATGCTCCTTCAGTCTTCCAATCCTTTGTGGACGAGATCTTCCGGGATTTGCATGGGCAGGGTGTAGTGGTGTATATTGACGACATTCTAGTTTACTCTTCTACACGAGCCGAGCATGTAGCCCTGGTGCGTCGAGTGTTGGGTAGGCTGTTGGAGCATGACTTGTATGTCAAGGCAGAGAAATGTCTGTTTTTCCAGGAGTCCATCTCCTTCCTGGGCCATCGATTGTCCGTGTCAGGGGTGGAGATGGAGATTGACCGCGTTTCAGCCGTGCGTAATTGGCAGACTCCAACCACGGTTAAGGAAGTGCAGCGGTTTTGGGGTTTTGCCAATTACTACCGGAAGTTTATCCGGGGTTTTGGACAGGTAGCAGCTCCCATCACCTCCCTGCTGAAGGGGGGCCCGGTGCGTTTGCAGTGGTCGGCTGAGGCGGACAGGGCGTTTGGTAAACTGAAGGACCTGTTCACCTCAGCTCCGGTGCTGGCGCATCCGGACCCCGCTTTAGCGTTCCAGGTGGAGGTGGATGCGTCAGAGGCCGGTATTGGGGCTGTACTGTCTCAACGCTCAGGCACGCCTCCTAAACTCCGGCCCTGCACTTTTTACTCTAAGAAGCTCAGCCCGGCGGAACGTAATTATGACGTGGGGGACAGGGAGCTGCTAGCCGTGGTTCAAGCCCTAAAGGTGTGGAGGCATTGGCTTGAGGGGGCTCAACACCCCTTTCTCATTCTGACTGACCATCGTAACCTGGAGTACATCCGGGCAGCTAGGAGACTGAACCCTCGTCAGGCTAGGTGGGCCATGTTTCTGGCCCGGTTTGTTTTTAAGCTCACTTACATCCCAGGGTCCCAGAACGGTAAGGCAGACGCCCTGTCCCGGCGATATTACACAGAGGAGAGGTCCATTGAGCCCACTCCCATACTGCCGGAGTCTTGTCTGGTGGCACCGGTGGTGTGGGAGGTCGATGCGGAAATCGAGCGGGTGTTACGCACCGACCCTACTCCTCCAGAGTGTCCAGTGGGGCGGACGTACGTTCCGCTCGAGATTCGTGATCGTCTCATATATTGGGCTCATACGTCACCCTCCTCTGGACATCCAGGTATTGGCCGGACAGTGTACTGCCTTAGTGAAAAGTACTGGTGGCCAACATTGACTAAGGACGTGAGGGTTTATGTCTCCTCCTGCTCGGTGTGCGCTCAGTGTAAGGCACCTAGACACCTGCCCAGGGGGAAGTTACAACCCCTACCCGTTCCACAATGGCCGTGGTCTCACCTCTCGGTATACTTTGTCACGGACCTTCCCCCCTCCCAGGGGAATACCACTATTCTGGTCGTTGTGGATCGGTTCTCTAAGGCCTGTCGTCTCATCCCAATGCCAGGTCTCCCTACTGCCCTACAGACTGCTGAGGCTTTGTTTACCCACGTCTTCCGGCACTACGGGGTACCCGAGGATATAGTGTCTGATCGGGGTCCCCAATTCACCTCTAGAGTCTGGAGGGCGTTCATGGAACGCTTGGGGGTCTCGGTTAGCCTTACCTCGGGTTTCCACCCTGAGAGTAATGGGCAGGTGGAGAGAGTGAACCAGGATGTGGGTAGGTTTCTGAGATCTTATTGCCAGGACCGGCAGGAGGAGTGGTCGGGGTATATCCCCTGGGCAGAGATTGCCCAGAACTCTCTACGCCATTCCTCTACGAATCTGACCCCTTTCCAGTGTGTGTTGGGGTATCAGCCGGTTCTGGCACCATGGCATCAGAGCCAGATCGAGGCTCCTGCGGTGGATGAGTGGTTTCGGCGCTCGGAGGAGACATGGAACGCTGCGCATGTACATCTGCAGCGAGCTATCTGTAGGCAGAAGGTGAGCGCCGATCTCCACCGCAGTGAGGGTCCAGTGTACGCACCTGGAGATCGAGTCTGGCTCTCGACTCGAAACCTGCCCCTTCGCCTGCCCTGCCGGAAGCTGGGTCGGCGGTTTGTGGGGCCATTTAAAGTCCTGAGGAGATTGAACGAGGTATGTTACAGGTTACAACTGCCTAATGATTATCACATTAACCCCTCGTTCCATGTGTCTCTCCTCAGGCCTGTGGTAGCTGGTCCACTCCAGGACAGTGAGATACGGGAGACTCCTCCACCCCCACTGGACATCGAGGGGGCTCCGGCGTACTCAGTCCGGTCCATCGTGGATTTGAGACGTCGGATGGGGGGTCTGCAGTATCTCGTGGAGTGGGAGGGGTACGGTCCGGAGGAACGGTGCTGGGTGCCTAGGAGGGACATTTTAGATCCCTCCCTCCTGACGGAGTTCCACCGGAGTCAACCCACGCACCCTGCTCCGCGTCCTCCTGGCCGTCCCCGAGGCCGGGGTCAGCGCACGGCTGGAGCCGCGCGTCTAGGGGGGGTACTGTCACGGATGCCGCCGAGGCTGCTCCTCCTCCTTGCTCGGGCAGGCTTCGGCGTTCGTCGTCCCCGGAGTACTAGCTGCTACCGCTTTATGTTTTCGATGTTTGTTTTGTCATGTCTAGTGGGTACACCTGTTGCGTATTCTGTATTGATTATGTCACGTATAAGTTCACCTGTTTTGTGTTTTGTCTTTGTATGTTATTGTCCGCGTGTCTTGGATGCATTGTGTCGGTGTTATACTCTTTGTATCATTTACGCATATGGTGTTTTTCCCTCCAGTGTTGGAGACGTTTATTTCGTGCGTATTTAGTGTTCGAGTAAAGTTGTCTTTACTTATCCTCTGTGTCCTGCACCTGACTTCACCACCGCATACACATCAGCCTTTGACAACCAGGTTGTAAGCGCTCCTGAGATCCAATTTTGTGAAGAAGCGTGCCCCGTGTAATGACTCCGTCATACTAGCAATCAGAGGGAGAGGATAGCTGTATTTAATAGTGATCTGATTGAGACCACGGTAATCAATACACGGGCGTAAACCCCCATCCTTCTTCTTCACAAAAAATTAACTTGAGGACGCAGGAGAAGTGGAAGGCCGTATGTATCCCTGTCTCAAGGATTCGGCGACGTATGTCTCCATAGCAGCCGTCTCCTCCTGAGACAGAGGATACACACGGCTGCGAGGGAGCGCCGCGCCAACCTGGAGGTCTATCGCACAATCCCCCTGTCGATGAGGTGGTAATTGAGTCGCCTTCTTCTTACAGAAGGTGCTTGCCAAATCGGCATACTCAGGAGGAATGTGCATTGTGGGCATTTGGTTCGGACTCTCCACCGTCATTGCCCCTACGGAAACACCTACACACCGCCCCACACACTGATCAGACCATCCCTTGAGAGCCCTCTGTTGCCATGAAATGTTGGGGTCATGAGATATTAACCAGGGAAGTCCCAACACCACTGGAAACGCAGGAGAGTCAATTAAATACAACTGTATAGTCTCCTCATGACCCTTCTGCGTTTTCATCTTCAGTGGCGCTGTGACCTCCCTAATCAATCCCGACCCCAAAGGCCGGCTATCTAGGGCATGGATAGGGAAGGGCACATCGACTGGTAATATAGGGATCCCTAACTTATATGACAAATGGCGATCGATAAAATTCCCAGCTGCGCCTGAATCGACTAGCGCCTTATGCTGGGAGTAAGAAGAAACTTCTGGAAACATCACTTGGATACACATATGAACAGCAGAGAGCTCTGGGTGAGTTGGGACCTTACTCACCGGGAATGACTCATCAGTGCGCTGCCTGCTGCCTCGAATCCGAGGAGACACTCCCCAGCACCGAACCGCCGTGTGTCCTCGGCGGCCACAGTTGGTGCAGGGGACAGCCTCCTTCCTGGCCTCCCTACTACCAGCACCCCCGAGCTCCATAGGGCTCGGCTCGGAGGTGCTGGGGGATGGAATGGGCGGCCCCAGCGCTGGACGTCCGCGGGTAGCTAACAGGGTATCCAAGCGAATCGACATGTCCACCAGCTGATCGAAGCTTAGGTTGGTGTCCCTGCAGGCCAGCTCTCAACGAACGTCCTCCCTCAGGCTGCATCTGTAGTGGTCGATGAGGGCCCTCTCATTCCATCCCGAATTGGCAGCCAGAGTCCGGAAGTCCAGTGCGAATTCCTGCGCGCTCCTCCTCCCCTGTCTGAGGTGGAATAGACGCTCACCCGCCGCCTTCCCCTCCGGGGGATGATCGAACACTGCCCTGTAGCGGCGGGTGAACTCCGCATAGTTCACAGTAGCGGCGTCTATCCCTCCCCACTCGGCGTTGGCCCACTCCAGTGCCCTGACACCCGGCTGCGGTGCCATCATAAGCCCTCGGGAGCGAGAGCCGAATCCCACTGGACTCCGGATGTGAGACGATAGGAGTAGCCGATGGTGGTGGTATCGTTGGAGGAGGTTTAGGCAAACCTCCTCTCTCCCATCGTCCCAAAGTGTTCATAACGTTATCCATAGCGGCACCAAGATTTTGGAGCATCGCTGCCTGTTGTAGGACGCGCTCCTCGAGTGATCCAGTCGTTGTCCTCGCTCCTTCTGACTCCATGGTAAGGTGTGTGATTCTGTCACGACTGTCTGTGAGATGCGGTAAATGAAGTCAGGCGCAGAACACAGAACTCTCGGATACGTACTTTTAATACGAAAATGATCCAAAAGGACACAGAAAATAACTCCACGCAGGGAGGAAATAACCCGTTCACAAAATAGACAACCGTGAAGGGGAAAACAATCACACACAAAGTACAGATGAGAGACAGGGGTAATTATAAGGGAAACAATAAACATAATGACGAACAGGTGTAAACAATACAGACAAAACTAAACAAACACCGATAACATCGAACGGCAGTAGCTAGTACTCCGGGGACGACGAACGCCGAAGCCTGCCCGAGCAAGGAGGAGGAGCAGCCTCGGCAGAATCCGTGACACATGGAGAGGTTTGGGTCAAATCAAGGTTGGTCCGGATCAAATCTGAACCAATTATAGACGTCTATGTTTAGTTCAGATTTGGTCCGGACCAGACCAAAAATCTAAGTCCGTGGACGACATTCAGTAAAAACATGCCACTTCAATACAGCTACAACTTTTTTGTTGCAGGTTAGGAGAACTTAAATATAAAATATATTTTGATTTGTTTAACACTTTTTTGGTTACTACATCATTCCATATTTGTTATTTCATAGTTTTGATGTCTTCACTATTATTCTACAATGTAGAAAATAGTAAAAATAAAGAAAAACCCTTGAATGAGTAGGTGTTCTAAAACTTTTGACCGGTAGTGTATTATAACTTAGCAGTATGGCAGTTTCCCATAACCCTAACCCTACCAAGCCTCATCCTCTGGCTCCGACCCAGGGTCTTCCCTCTCCAGTGGTCAGCATACCACAGGTGGGGTGCCTTCCCACCCCAGGGCTGTCCCTCTCCAGTGGCCAGCGTGCCACCCCAGGGCAGTCCCTCTCCAGTTGTCAGCTTGCCACCCCAAGGCCTTCCCTCTCCAGTGGTCCGCATGCCACCCCAGGGCCTTCCCTCTCCAGTGGCCAGCGTACCACCACAGGGTCTTCCTCCTTCAGTGGTCAGTGTGCCACCCCAGGGCCTTCCCTCTCCAGTGGCCAGCATGCCAACCCCAGGCCTTCCGACCCAAACCCTCTAACTGTCCAGAGATATGATGAGCTTTGCTGCCCTCTGCCGGAACCTCCACCCTTGATGTTCCGTGGGACAGCCAGGGACCATCGACCAACTCTCTCTGCAGCCCCCTGATGGGGCGGCCCTTACAGCCCAAACCTGACAACCAAGACTTTACAAACCCATGTCCGCCCAGTGACTCATCTGATCCATCTTCGAATCCATCCCGGACATTCCACCATTCGCTATGACTTCAGCCATATGAAAAACCTTCCATAGCAAAATATACCAAGCTAGCTTCTTTTACTTCTAGCTTGCTTGTCATCTGACTGGTGTTAGCTAGCTACCTAGCTACAGCTGCAAGCCTGCTACTAGCTAGCTGCTGCTGTTGCGCAAGCAACCGAGTTGCTGGTCCTGCTTATAGAACTCTGAGATTCGGCTGAAAATATGTTAGCATTGTCAGAAATGCAAAATAAATGTAGCACATCGTTGGTTCTTAATGGACAGAAATGAGCATGTGAGAGCGATACACTTCATAAAAACTGTTGCACCTACAAATATTGTCAATCTGAAATGTTTTAAGTCCAATGGTCACTTTATGGACGCTATAGTCTTGTTTTAATCCGACGTCTAGAATATGAGCTAGGTAGGCGCAGATAATACTCTGAAAACTCAATTGTAAATAACCCTGTTAAAAAATCCGGTATGTGGTTCCTAGTAACGGCCGGACGGCTCATGACGATAGGTGGGGAGTATGTTGGGTACCTCCAAGTTGATTTGGTCTTATTATTATTTGCATGCTGATTCTTGTTATTCAGGAGTTCATTAATCAATTACATAAAATATAAATACATAATGGTTGCATCCCAAATGAGCTCTGGTCAAAAGTGGTGCACTACATAGGGAATAGGGTCCCATTTGGGATGCAGGCCATTTTGGGGGAAGTGACAGGTCAGGTCAGACATGAGTTAGGCTGATGAAGTGTGGCATCCATGGCGGATTTAAAACCGGTCTTCCTTCCATACTGCCTGCCTAGCTGTGTTTGCACATGTGAGTACAGTCCCATCCAGGTGTGCCTCAGGCAACCAGCTCTGTCCTTTTCAATGTGAGAGAGAGCAGGAAGAAGAGACAGTGGAGAGGCCCTGTCTGTCATAAAACATGAACATAAGAAGAGCACAAGGAAGGACGAGGAAGAAAATATTAGTCCAATGACTCTTATGGCCAGACTTTGAACTTGCTGTCTTCCAGCTGCAATTGTATATCTAATGTACACTAAAGTACAGTAATGTACACATCTAATGGACACCAATGCACAGTATCATGCTGATAAAACGCCATAGCCTCTGTCCCAAAGATTATGATAAGTGCAAAACCCAGAGGCATGTACAGAATGCCAGCTGACAACCAAACCCACTGGACTCATTGAATTATCATAAGACAACATCTATTCATATCTCAACTCAAAACCAACATTTGCATTTTAGTAGGTATTTTAAGCCTCATGCAAACATCCAATACAGCAGCCAATAATTCAGTTTCTATTGCCCTCCAGTTTCTATTGTCCTCCATTACAGGTGGGATTTCAAGCATTCTTTACCTCACAACTCCCCATGAACTAAAACAATCCCCTCACTTACATTGTTTTCTATGATATTCAGTAATAACCACTGAATAACCAGGTAGAGTCTATTATATTTTGCATAATAGAGGTAAATAAATGTAAGTAGCAAAGATAACAATGGTATTAACACCAGGGTGCCAAGTGGGTCAGTCTATCCCTATGATTATGCATAAGATAACAATAGCCCCCTATGGGGATAACGGACAAGGAAGAATCAACAGTGTCCCTCTGGTGTCCCCCTGGCTTCATATTGACTGGACGGATTAGTGTGTTGTCATCCTGGAGATGGGAGATAACAGGAGAAAACACACAGAGGAATCCCCTTCCTGTTTTATACATCTCTGGCCTGTCAAGTGGATACAGCAGTGGTGCTTCTATAGATGGGCTCTCAATAAACCATTCCACTGGCCAAGTGATGAGGTGACATACACTACAGTCTTGGTCAAAAGTTTTGAGAATGACACAAGTATTGGTCTTCACAAAGATCGCTGCTTCAGTGTTATGAGATATTTTTGTCAGATGTTACTATGGTATACTGACGTATAATTACAAGCATTCCATAAGTGTCAAAGGCTTTTATTGACAATTACATTACGTTTATGTAAAGAGTCAATATTTGCAGTGTTGACCCTTCTTTTTCAAGACCTCTGCAATCTGCCCTGGCATGCTGTCAACTAACTTCTGGGCCACATCCTGACTGATGGCAGCCCATTCTTGCATAATCAATGCTTGGAGTTTGTCAGAATTTGTGAGGTTTTGTTTGTCCACCTGCCTCTTGAGGATCGACTACAAGTTCTCAATGGGATTAAGGTCTGGGGAGTTTCCTGGCCATGGACCCAACATTTCAATGTTTTGTTCCCCGAGCCACTTAGTTATCACTTTTGCCTTATGGCAAGGTGCTCCATCATGCTGGAAAAGGCATTGGTCGTCACCAAACTAGAGCATTAGTGAGGTCGGGCTCTGATGTTGGGCGATTAGGCCTGGCTCGTAGTCAGCGTTCCAATTCATCTCAAAGGTGTTCGATGAGGTTGAGGTCAGGGCTCTGTGCAGGCCAGCCAAGTTCTTCCACACCGATCTCGACAAACCATTTCTGTATGGACCTCGCTTTGTGCACGGGGGCATTGTCATGCTGAAACAGGAAAGGGCCTTCTCCAAACTGTTGCCACAAAGTTGGAAGCACAGAATCGTCTAGAATGTCATTGTATGCTGTAGCGTTAAGATTTCCCTTCACTGGAACTAAGGGGCCTAGCCCGAAACATGAAAAAAAGCCCCAGACCATTATTCCTCCTCCCCCAACTTACAGTTGGCACTATGCATTCGGGCAGGTAGCGTTCTCCTGCCATCCGCCAAATCCAGATTAGTCTGTCGGACTGCCATATGGTGAAGCGTGATTCATCACTCCAGAGAACGCGTTTCCACTGCTCAATAGTCCAATGGCAGTGAGTTTTACACCACTCCAGCTAACGCTTGACATTCCTCATGGTGATCTTAGGCTTGTGCGCGGCTGCTCCACCATGGAAACCCATTTCATGATGTTCCCGACGAACAGTTATTGTGCTGACGTTGCTTCCAGAGGCAGTTTGGAACTCGGTAGTGAGTTTTGCAACCGAGGACAGATTATTTTTACGCACTACATGCGTCAGCACTCGGCCGTCCCGTTCTGTGAGCTTGTGTGGCTTACCACTTCGTGGCTGAGCCGTTGTTGCTCCTAGATGTTTCCACTTCACAATAACAGCACTTACAGTTGACCGGGGCAGCTCTAGCAGGGCAGAAATTTGACAAACTGACTTGTTGGAAAGGTGGCATCCTATGACGGTGCCACGTTGAAAGTCACTGAGCTCTTCAATAAGGCCATTCTACTGCCAATGTTTGGCTATGGAGATTGCATGGCGGTGTGCTCAATTATATACTCCTGTCAGCAACGGGTGTGGCTGAAATAGCCAAACCAACTAATTTGAAAGGGTGTCCACATACTTTTATATATATAGTGTATCCACCTCAACTACTTTGTACCCCTGCACAATGATATGGTTTTGGAACTCCTTGTATATAGCTTAATTAATGTGTGTTTTATTTCTCATGTGTTTTTATTTTCTTATTTAACTCTACATCGTTGGGAAAGAGCTTGTAAGTAAGCATTTTACTGTAAGGTCTACATCTGTTGTATCCGGCGCATGTGACAAAATAGTTTTGTTTGATTTGAGGTGAAGGGTCAACCATCAAAAAGTTCAAACAGGGCCATGGTAAAATGTCTGAGTTTTACTCTGTCATCATGGATTGTTTTTCGGTTCTGGCGACTATGTGGGTGAATAGCCCTGAACAGCCGGTTTCCATAGCATACTATTTTACCCATAGCGGCGGTCCCTCGTAACCCTGAGGGGGGCCCATACCAGTTAATGACAGCCGGCGCCAGCTGAGCCTGTGACCCATGTATGGCAGGGACGTCACTCCCTGAAGTAGTTAGTGTAATAAACCAACTACCCGCTACCCAGTAACTCTAAGTAGAAATAGAAATGTAGACAAGTAGAAATGTCGAGATAGATAGGGCTATTACTTGGTGTTTTTAAAGATTCTTCAGCACCTTTCGCAGCAGTTCATAAGAGCTGGCTCTGACTGAGGTTATACTTCTTGTTAACACATCTATAAGCGGTGCATTACATAATCAACTTTACATGACTGTAAGTCGCTTTGGATAAAAGCGTCTGCTAAATGGCATATTATTATTATTATTATTACATTGTCCCTAGACAGACTCTCGACCGGTTAGTACGCTTAGAGAGCACTGCATTGAAATGAGTGTTTATTCATTTAATACATTTGCATGCTAAGCTTTGAGCTGGCACAAAACACTGTGTTTTATAGTCAAACAACATTATAGAACTCTGTAAACACATTGTAGTGGACTTTATCAAACCTAAGTCCTCCTTAACCATGTATTGTGTTCCTGTGTGTTGGGGTAAGTGCGAAGTTTACTCTGCCTTGTAAAAACCTCAACAACAATAGCCCACTTACAAGACACTTCCCTCTAAACCAACTCATGTCCCAGTGGCAGACTTATCACACGGATTAGTGCTGTCAATTAGAGGTATTATCATCCAATTACTGGGGAATATCCCATCGAGACTTTATGCAGCAACTTAAGGAAAGAGTAGCAACAGACTGGTGTTGTAAGTTTACCTTCCATTCAGAAACAACAGGTCTTTTTAGCCTACAGTCAACATCTCTGCCCTTACAGAATGTGTAGTGGTAATACTCCACAGTCATTTACACATGGCTTATAGGTAACTAACTGCCTTAGCGAACTGCTTTGACTGTTTACATTAGACTGAGCAAAGATTTACCTTTACTTCATATGCGTTTACGATCCTGTCTGCTGTAACCTGATTGCAAAGCATTAACATTGCCGTTAAACTGAACTATGTTTCTGTCATAATGTTAGAACACAACTACTGTATGAACTTGATTTCCCTGTGTTGGCCTCCCCCTTTAAGACCTAAAGCTGCCCACAAGGGACCATAGACTGCTCTCTCTCTCTCTCTCTCTCTCTCTCTCTCTCTCTCTCTCTCTCTCTCTCTCTCTCTCTCTCTCTCTCTCTCTCTCTCTCTCTCTCTCTCTCTCTCTCTCTCTATCTCTCTCTTTCTCTTTCTCGCTCACTCTCTCGCTCTCTCTCGCTCTCTCGCTCACTCTCTCTCCCTCTCACTCGCTCTCCCGCTCCTCTCTCTCTCTCTCTCTCTCTCTCTCTCCCTCTCGCTCGCTCTCTCGCTCTCTCTCGCTCTCTCTCTCTCCCTCTCTCTCTCTCTCCCCCTCTCTCTCTCTCTCCCTCTCTCTCTCTCTCTCTCTCTCTCTCTCTCTCTCTCTCTCGCTATCTCGCTCTCTCGCTCGCTCTCTCACTCTCGATCGCTCTCTCGCTCTCTCGCTCACGCTCTCTCTCTCTCTCTCGCTCTCTCACTCTCTCTCTCTCTCTCTCTCTCTCTACCTCCCCCTTTAAGACCTAAAGCTGCCCACAAGGGACCATAGACTGCTCTCTCTCTCTCTCTCTCTCTCTCTCTCTCTCTCTCTCTCTCTCTCTCTCTCTCTCTCTATCTCTCTCTTTCTCTTTCTCGCTCACTCTCTCGCTCTCTCTCGCTCTCTCGCTCACTCTCTCTCCCTCTCACTCGCTCTCCCGCTCTCTCTCTCTCTCGCTCTCTCTCTCTCTCTCCCTCTCGCTCGCTCTCTCGCTCTCTCTCGCTCTCTCTCTCTCCCCCTCTCTCTCTCTCTCCCTCTCTCTCTCTCTCTCTCTCTCTCTCTCTCTCTCTCTCGCTATCTCGCTCTCTCGCTCGCTCTCTCGCTCGCTCTCTCACTCTCGATCGCTCTCTCGCTCTCTCGCTCACGCTCTCTCTCTCTCTCTCGCTCTCTCACTCTCTCCAGCAGAGCCATGGCGTCTGAACGTCATGCACAGTTGGCCAGGTACAGCGTCAGTCAGCAGTGGGGGGGTCATCTCCCCCCAACCCTCTCTCTCTCCCTCACCCTCCCAACCCCACCGATCTCTATTTGTCATCTCCCCCAGTCAAGATAGGAAAATAGGTGGATACTGCGTTAAGAACTCCCCTCCCCCTTTCTCTCCCTCCTACCTCTACCTATACGAAGCAGTCCCTCAGCAACCTTGACCACCCCCTCCCATTCCCCTCCACCGCTCTCTCCTACCCCCGTCCCCTCTCCCCCATCATCACACACAAAACCCTCAGTGTTCCCCCTGGGGCCAACTGGAGATGAAAGGCGGTGTGTTGAAGGGGACAGAAGGGAGAAGATGAAATGTCCCTGGTAATTGTGGGAGCATCTCGGTCTTCATTGCGGGGCCCATTCAAAGGCCTTCGTTGTCTGGAGCCTGTCTCTGGTGGGTGGCTGTGGGGTTTGGCAGGGGGCGGCTGGGGGCGGCTGGGGGTGACAGGGGGTGGCAGGTTCATGCTCCTGTCTATGTGGGGGGTGGCAGGCCAGGCAGTAGGTTAATATAACATAACACTGACCTGTCCTGGTTAACTTGAACTCTGGGCAGAAGCGTAAGTTAGGTAAAGGTTTTGCAATGCGTCGTTTTCTATTGTATTTAACATAGGCTGAAAATAATGCTTTTACTAAAATAAGTGTGAAAACACTATTCGCATCATATGCCTCTGTTAGTTGAGTAGAAGAAGAACCCACCAATTAGCATAGCGGTCAAGAGCGGTGGGCCAGTAACCGAAAGGTTGCTGGTTGGAATCCCAGATCTGTCAATGAGCCCTTAACCCCAATTGCTCTTGTAAGTCGCTCTGGATAAGAGCGTCTGCTAAATGACTAAAATGTAAATGTATTCACAACTACATGACCAAAATGTAAATGTATTCACAACTTCATCTCTTCTATCGCGTGAGTTTACTATCAAAACAGCTATTATTTAATTGATCATCAATCTGATTTCAAAGGGTGATTTATTTTTTAACCTACAGTAGGCTACTTCCACCATTGACAGCCTGATCAAACATGTACTGTGGCATGAACTGTCTCCTTGAAAAAACATTGTGTCTTGCTTCTTAGTGCCCCCATGTGGACAGTGAGAGTAAATACCAAGTTGGCTGAATAACGGAAATGGAAGCAGTTATTGCTTGCATACAAACATTTCATAAAATGTTATGGAAAACTCTCATGCCAAAAAATGTGTTGGCTATAATAGCCTAGTGTGATAACTTCATACTAGGCATCAATACTGTGTGGGATGTGGGTGTGTGGGCAGCCAAATTGTAAACTTTTAATATCACCACAATAGCTGTAAAGTATTAGGAGGAAGCTAATGTAAATCAGTCACAGTTTTGTGAGAGAGAGATTAGGAAGGTAACTTTGGAGCACTCCCACATGGTGGTTTTAGGTTTCTTTGGTGGCTTTGCCTTAATGTCTCATTGCACACATAGCGGATGACAGTAATCCTGTACATGAATACACACTGAAGCAGTCTCACCTCGCCTTGTTATTGAAAAAACATCCCGCTCTAAACCCACATAATGTCATTCTCCAATCTCTTAAGCATTCATGGAATGAAAGCAATTTAGTGAAACTGTAGTTATGGGATTAGCTAGGCAGAGAAGAGGACTGAAGACATTGACAACCACGCTAGCTAGGGTTTAGTAAAGACGCTGGCTTCTATGGGCTGCTTTGTCTCTTTAGCTGTAATTACTCTGGAGAGGGGACAACGAGAAGAGTTTCTTTTTGCACTTGTTTGAAATAGTTGTTTCTTTTTTTGAGAGTTCGTATATCTTAAAAAGATGATTAGCCTATAAAACCATTCAATAACTGCCCCTGTAATCTTAGGATAATGATAGGTGGTAAATAGGAGAGATTGGCTGAATGATCAGCTGATTGACCTGCCTAAACCTCTTAACTGGTTCAAATGGCCCTTTCTGAAGGCGCCTCCAATTTGCGATAGGTCAGACTAAAACGGTGGGGTTAGATATCTCCGGCATCACCATGGTCGGAAACAGAAAAGGACACAACACCATATGGCATATGTCAAACACTCTCCCTTCCCTTTTCTCCAAACAGAGATCCCCTGACTGACCAAATCCTTTTCCGATGAACCACCTTGGGTTGGATCGATGTTGCAAAAAGGCCATGGTGGAGAGCAGATCCTTAATTGAATGAGTTGTACCAGCAGCGATATGCTGAGTGCCAGAGGAAGAGGAGGATGCTAGTAGGGGGAGGTAGGGTAGGGGATCCAAGTCAAATTCCCACGTGAAGGTGTAAATTACCATTGGTACAGACAGGCAATGCAATAGAGCAATTACCAAACACAGCAGGGAAGGCCTGTCCTATTGATCGGTCTGTGGAGATGTTTGTAAACTAGCAATAATGGCCCCCACACTCTATACTCCCCCATCAGGACAAGCTTTGACCTCCAAAAGCAATTTCTATAGATCTGCCTTGACTTGGAGCCCCCACTTCCTGGGTCCAGAGCCACTCAGGCTCCAAGACTAGCCGTAACCTGACCCTCAGCCACAGCTCCTCTAATGCACCAGTTATGGATTGGTTGGGTGGCTGGCCTACAACCTCTTGACAGGCTGGGCTGGGGGGTAAATGATACAGGCTCTGTAACTTTCATTTAACCATATAGGCACATTTAATCTGGCCTCCTGCCCCCAAACCCCTCAGCCCTCACCTCCAGCCTAGCGGTCACTCCTTCTCCACTTTGACCCCACACACACTTAACACTCAGGGGGTGTTAAGCACGTGTTTATCCACTGGTCAATCCTAATCTGATTGTCCCCATCCTGTCCTCTCCTTGCTTGTTGGGGTAAGATTGAGTGTTGATATCCAGACTTCATTTCCCATGGTCTTAGACTGACCATACCTCAGATTGCTATATACAGGCCCATAGCCAGTCAGTCAACCTCTCTCTGGGCAAGGCCCCAGTCATAAAACCAATGAGGAAAGCAGACTCAGGTTCACTGTTGGGTGGGTAAACTCCAACAACCTACCAGGCAAGGTCCCAAATTGCACTGACCCGGTTTCCTATATAGTGTACTATATAGTCCATTGGGCTATGGTCAAAAGTAGTGCACTATATAGGGAATAGGCTACCATTTAGATGCAAAAACCCTGACTTTGGGGCTCCATCCTAGGGAGCTTCCAGAACCTTCAGCAGGAGTAGGAGGTGAAGTTCAGCTCCACAGGAAGTTTATTAGAACCCCGGCCTTCTTTCTAACTTATTCATCACTAGTTTATTAGCATCTGATAACACTTACATCAATTCTAGGGATTGTGTAGCTTTTTTCAGGATGTGCCTTTTTTTTACCTCTGCATCGGAAAGGCAATATTGGTTGAATTCAAGGTTTGGCCATGGATCTAAGCGGCACCAAGGGGAAAAATTACTTTCAATGATCATCTTGTAGTAATTCCACCAAATTACTGTAACAGGTTCCTGCTGAATGGGCAGTGTTCTTTGGCTGGATTGTTCTAGTGATGTTAACAAGCACACACACTTTCCCTTGCCTCAGCCTACCTGCCTGCTGCACCATCTGGAGAGCACTCATCATTAGGGGGTTTGGGAGTTAGAAACACTTTAGAGTTCGTTGCCTCTAGATGGCAATGGAGGCTACTATTTCCAGCAAAGTCTATTTTTGAATAACTTGATTCTAGAGGAATTCCTAATCATTGGCTTGGCTGTTGGGAAAACATAGAAATGTTGATCACTCACAATGAAAAGTATGAAACGTTCCCCTAGTTTTAACTATACTGAACAAAAATATAAACGCAACATTTAAAGTGTTGGTCCCATGTTTCATGAGCTGAAATAAAAGATCCCAGAATTTTCCATATGCACAAAAAGCTTATTTCTCTCAAATTTTGTGCACACATTTGTTTACATCCATGTTAGTGAGCATTTCTCCTTTGCCAAGATAATTCATCCACCTGACAGGTGTGGCATATCAAGAAGCTGATTAAACAGCATGATCATTACACAGGTGCACCTTGTGCTGGGGACAATAAAAGGCCACTCTAAAATGTGCAGCTTTGTCACACAACACAATGCCATAGATGTCTGAAGTTTTGAGGGAGTGTGCAATTGGCATGCTGACGGCAGGAATGTCCACCAGAGCTGTTGCCAGACAATTTAATGTTAATTTCTGTACCATAAGCCACCGCCAACGTCACTTTAGAGAATTTGGCAGAATGTCCTCACAACCGCAGACCATGTATGTCGTTGTGTGGGCGAGCGGTTTGCTGATGTCAACATTGTGAACGAAGTGCCCCATGGTGCCGGTGGGGTTATGGTATGGGCAGGCATAAGCTATGGACAATGAACACAATTGCATTTTATCGATTGCAATTTTATCCGCCGCCATCACCTCATGTTTCAGCATGATAATGCACGGACGGCCCCCATGTTGTCCCAGTTCTTCCATGGCCTGCATATTCACCAGACATGTCACCCATTGAGCATGTTTGGGATGCTCTGGATCGACATGTACGACAGCGTCTTCCTGTTCCCGCCAATATCCAGCAACTTCACACAGCCATTGAAGAGGAGTGGGACAACATTCCACAGGCCACAATCAACAGCCTGATCAACTCTATGCGAAGGAGACATGTCACGCTGGATGAGGCAAATGGTGTTCACACCAGATACTGACTGGTTTTCTGATCCACGCCCCTAGCTTTATTTTTTAAAGGTATCTGTGACCAAACAGATGCATATCTGTATTCCCAGTCATGTGAAATCCATAGATTAGGGTCTAATGAATGTATTTCAATTGACTGATTTCCTTATATGAACTGTAACTCAGTAAAATCTTTGAAATTGTTGCATGTTGCGTTTATATTTTTGTTCAGTATAGATGTTTTTAATGTTAATTCATATTCAGGACCTAAAGAGAGTAATGAGCAATGAGAACAATGAGTGATGGGATCTGTGAAGAGGCGGCACACTTCTGATTTACAATCATTTAATTAATGTCAAATGTAGTTTACAAACGGGAAAGACACGTACCATTTTCAAGAATATACAAGACACAAATTATTTGACACAATCATCTTGTGCAATTTGTCATCTTTGGGGCAGGTTGAAATAAATCTCCAGTTGAAGGAAGGAACCACAAAGTGAGAGAAGACCTTAACCCTTAATTCTCAACAGTGTTGTGAAGCAGATTCACAGAACTTGTCTTGTCACACAGGTGCAGTAAGCTCAAACATCCTATTATGGGTTCAAAGGTGCCCCACACATACCATAGCACAGCTCTATGTGTTCATTTGCCTATGCATGGTTACCTGTACACGTGACTACAAAGTGAAACTAGAACAAAAACCTATACATACATGTACTGTATGAATGAACAGAGGTATTGGGAAAAAATCTTTGTAACAATGTGGAATTGTTCTACAGATCCTTTGAGGTTCTACGAGCCTGTGATCATCCCTTCTAACAGGCTGCTCCAGAACATTCCTTTTAGAGGAACAATAATATTTTACTAAAGATGTTGTATACTGCTTTTATGAAAACAAATCTGCTGTGTGTCTACAATGCAGCCATCATTATGACTCAAATAATGGTTGTAAAATAGCATCTAAATCCACAATGGAGGGATATGATCAAAGACAATCTTAGACCTAAACAAAAAACGCAATGAACACTAAACTGGAGACAGTTCTGAAAACGCTAGTCCATGAAGAACATGGACGTGAATGGAAACCAGAAGGTCTGGACTGAAATAAATATCCAACGCTTTGCATTTGTGATTAAAGCCATCATCTATTGTTCCCCTTCACTGAACATTTTACATTTCTGTTCTGCACGTGTGTTAATATACAGGGGTTAAAGCAACAAAAAAATCCCATGACTGAAACTTAAGTCGATCTCAGATCGATTGTCTGGGGCAAATTAACCTCCCCTTTCATGACCATCATGCATTTAGGAAAAGAGGATAATTTGAGAGTTTGACCAATTCCAGTCCTTTTCAAGATTTTAGAAAAAAATACAAAGAAAAAAATAATCCATGACAGAAACCCGTCCCAGTGACAGGGAACTTTAACCCTGTAATATATCTGCAGGGTTTTCGTTGGGGGTTTGAATTCAGTCATAAACCTTTAATTTCTTCTTTCTTTTTTGTCAGCTTACATCAATACAGACATCACAGGATACATCGTTTTACAACTACAAAGCACAACACCTTGCTGTGGGGAAGTGTTCAGTAACTGGGCTTGGGCAGTCAGAGTGGGCTGGGCTGGGCTAACATGTCGGCCCACCGCTCCTTCCTTCACAGATGGGAAGGACCTGCCTTGACGAGTTGCCAGGTTGGAAGCCTGGCTGGGTCGCACAATGGAAAAACATTTCTGGAGTAGAAGCATCTTATGAGGCTTTATCAGAGTGGAGGCCAAAACAGAAAAGCTAAGTGATCAGTAAAGTGATATGATCAACACGTTCAACTGAGGACAAGCAGCGGAGGTGGAGGTTAACTCAACACGTAGGCTGTTCAACTGATGACAAGCAGCGGAGGTGGAGGTTAACTCAACACGTAGGCTGTTCAACTGAGGACAAGCAGCGGAGGTGGAGGTTAACTCAACACGTAGGCTGTTCAACTGAGGACAAGCAGCGGAGGTGGAGGTTAACTCAACTGCGTTCCCGGTTGTGATTTAGAAAACAGCTGTTCAATTGGCCAGCGTTGCAGTTACGTAACAATTCAAAGCCATCATCTCCCCTCGTCTAGGGTTAGAGCGATTTGAACCGTTCCATTCCATAAAAACAAACATAAAATAAACATATACTCCTTGCTTTAGGTTTAAAACTTCGACAGCTTTTACTGTATAGTTGAAGGAAAAACGTACACCATCTAAACCTTGAATTTCTAGTTTTGAGTAGTTTATTATTATTATTATTATTATTATTGTGACTTAAATCTATTCCTGTACAATGAAATACAACTTCAACCTCAAGATGACAACATCGGTTGAAAAATACAGAGGGCTTTCTTTTTCACATTGATTAAACATCATTCGCTACCCTTCCCCAAAACTCAAACTAAAAACTGGACTTTATTAATATATACTTTTGTGAGTGTGTGCGCGCATGTGTGAATGTGTGTAAGCATGTGTGCACATATGTATACAAGTGTAAGCGCTATGTCATTTACACACAACACTGTAAACTAACATACACTATTATACATGTGCTTGCACTGATTCTTGGAATTTGGTTGACTTCACGATTTAACACCACAAAAGAAGGAAGGAAGGAAAAAAAGAGGTTGAAAAGAAGAGGATCCTCTGGATGTTCCGAGGTTGTGGGTTTGGTAGAAAGCTCAAAGAATTGCTTGTTTTCCTTTCCCCCTTACCAGGCCTTCAAGCAGGGTGTGACGACCGGCGGCCAGCTCAATGTCTAGCTTGGCTGTCCTGATGGCTTGAACCAAGATGGGTTTTCTACACACAGCGAGCAGTGATGGTAAAAGGGGGAGAGTTACAACACCACCTCCTCCCACCTGAACACACCTTTCAGCAGAGATGATGTTGAGGCAAGCAGGGGAGGGGGGCACCATGAGTAGCACAACAGTGTAAAGCTGGGTCGCCTGAGAGCTAAAGGATCAAAACACACAGAAACAGAAGTGTGGAGTGGACCACCCACCAATAGAGGACAGGCTGGAGGGTGGAGGGAGCCAGTGAGGGGTGGTTGGTTTATTTGTCATTCTGAGAACACTCAGTCATAATGGACCACTGGGTTCGGTTCTGTTCTCAAACCGGGTTGGTTGGTTGGTTGATCAGTCAGTCAGTCAGTCAGTCAGTCCTCCCCTGATCGGAAGAGTCAATCAAGACATCAGTCTCGTCTCTTTAAGCTATGAGGGCGGCTTCACATACCCCAAAACAAAAACGGTGAGAACAAATGGAAATAAGAAGAGGGAAAAAATGGAGGGAGGAGGGGGTTGGAGATGGAGGCCCAGTCAGGGCAGGCGTAGTCTTCTTCACAAGTAGACGCGCCTTAGATCTCCTGGCGACGTGATGGTGTTGCATTGTGGGCACAGTTTCTTATTTCCCTGTGGGAGAGAAAGAGAGAAAAAGGTCATTGTTGAGGTCACAATATGAGCAGTTAAAGGTTTGTTTGAGTAAAGCATAGAGAATGCTTGTCAAACCACTCTGGTAAAATAGTATGTGGTACATAAATTGACTGACAGTACAGAAATGGTCCTGTAATAGATCAAAACAACCACATCAGTACAGAACAGGTATAAAACCACATAAAAGAGTAGCTAACCAAATGATGCTGGCATGCAGCCCACATCCAGCCACAGAGTGTAGAGCCCTATGCATGCATCCGCCAGTCAGACAGACGGCCTATAGTGGAGCACGTGGAGCATCAAAGCCTGCTCATCATCCTGTTCCAGGACTCCTGCTCTGTTCTGCTCTCTACCACTTTGAATCACTGCCATCTCCTATAAAGCCGTGTTGTGTGGGTGTAATTAAAAGGCAGCGGGTGCAGAAGCTGAGAACAGGGCAAGGTAAGCTGTGTGGTCTCCTTTCGCTGTGCCAAACGAGGAGGTGGTGGTAGTTAGGGAATGGCGGAAACCTGGTAAATGAGATTTACCGCCCAAAACCACTCCCTTTTCCTGGGATAAATAACTGTGAGAAACCGGTAAATTATAATAAATAATTTATATGAACAGCATGACGTGAAATGGAACTGTTAAATTATATGCGCTGTCTAAATCTGGATTCTCTACGGCCTCTGCATGATGAATCAATGCTCAGGGTGGGGACAGACTGCCCATCTCAGTATAGAGCCCAGTTCACAATGCATGTAGACCTATCATCTCATCATGGTAACTTTGTTCTTGTGACAGGTAGGCCTACATTTGCTGCAGCATAGTCTATGTTACAGTAATATAAAGACCGAATGCGTGTCTAATTTACCCATCTCCATCTGTCTTTCTGGGGTCACCTTGTTTTTTTAATTGTAAAGATGTTTTTTTATATATTCAACTGCAGATTTCTTAAATAGCCTATCACTCGAATATCATTGCTTTAAATCAGTGCACGCGCGAGCACTCTCTCGCAGTCTTTCTCTCTCCATCAAATCTATCCAAATTGCATCCTAAATGTTTAATCCTGTTCTAGATTGATACATCGCCCTATATATATATATATAGATGTCCTAGCGTACATCTTTCAGGTAATACATTCAATGCAGTATTAACCGTATATTTAGCTAAGTAATGAGGGATTATGCATAATAAGCTTCTAACTTATAGCCTCTGTCTCTTGCGCAAAACGCAAGCACCTGTGCTCCACTGGCCTCTCCTTAAAAAACACTCCTTAGCTCTTGGAGTCCCATACAGGAAAATCCAGACTAGAAAAGCTTGCTGGACATTATATTTTTTAGTATTTCTTATACCAATAGACTATTTGAGGATGGACACAAGCTCTTTAGTTGGAAAGAAGAGCGAAAGTGCAATGGCGGTACGCTATAGCAGTTATTTATTCAGACCCATAACCATGCAATTTTTGTTAAGAGAGGTGAAAGCCTTCTGCATCTAATTCTAGTCCTATATTATTCAAGGATGTCATTAGAATGATGATGATAAATGAAATACGTTTTGTTGTCCTTAACTGTTGAAAGCGAGGAAGGAATGAAGCAACAATAGAGAAAGGGGTAGGCAGGCTAATAACATTAGGGGAAATATTATGAAAAGGTACATATAGTACCAGTCAAAAATTTGGACACCTACTCATTCCAGGGTTTTTCTGTATTTTCTACATTGTAGAATAATAGTGAAGACATCAAAAGTATTAAATAACACATATGGAATCATGTAGTAACCAAAAAAGTGTTAAACAAATCAAAATATATTTTATATTTGAGATTCTTAGTAGCCACCCTTTGCCTTGATGACAGCTTTGCACAATCTTAGCATTCTTTCAACCAGCTTCATGAGGTAGTCACCTGGAATTCATTTCAATTAACAGGTGTGCATTGTTAAAAGTTAATTTGTGGAATTTCTTTCCTTCTAAATGCGTTTGAGCCAATCAGTTGTCTTGTGACAAGGTAGGGTTGCTATACTGAAGATAGCCCTATTTGGTAAAAGACTAAGTCCATATTATGGCAAGAAAAGCTCAAATAAGCAAAGAGAAACGACAGTCCATCATTACTTTAAGACATGAAAGTCAGTCAATACGGAACATTTCAAGAACTTTGAAAGTTTCTTCAAGTGCAGTCGCAAAATCCATTAAGCGCTATGATAAAACTGGCTCTCATGAGGACCGCCACAGGAAAGGAAGACCCAGAGTTTTTTTGTTTGTTTGTTTTAGGGGTAGATCAGCTTTAATATTGCAGATAGATTGTAACTTCCATCAATGTAATCACTTCCAATCCTCCATGTTTTTTTTCTCTTGCAAACATATGTATGTATGTATGTATGTATGTATGTATGTATATATATATATATATATATATATATATATATATATATATATATATATATATATATATATATATATATATATATATATATATATACAGTTGAAGTCGGAAGTTTACATACACTTAGGTTGGAGTCATTAAAACTCGTTTTTCAACCACTCCACAAATGTACAGTGGGGAAAAAAAGTATTTAGTCAGCCACCAATTGTGCAAGTTCTCCCACTTAAAAAGATGAGAGAGGCCTGTCAATTTCATCATAGGTACACGTCAACTATGACAGACAAATTGAGAAAAAAAAATCCAGAAAATCACATTGTAGGTTTTTTAATGAATTTATTTGCAAATTATGGTGGAAAATAAGTATTTGGTCAACTACAAACAAGCAAGATTTCTGGCTCTCACAGACCTGTAACTTCTTCTTTAAGAGGCTCCTCTGTCCTCCACTCGTTACCTGTATTAATGGCACCTGTTTGAACTTGTTATCAGTATAAAAGACACCTGTCCACAACCTCAAACAGTCACACTCCAAACTCCACTATGGTCAAGACCAAAGAGCTGTCAAAGGACACCAGAAACAAAATTGTAGACCTGCACCAGGCTGGGAAGACTGAATCTGCAATAGGTAAGCAGCTTGGTTTGAAGAAATCAACTGTGGGAGCAATTATTAGGAAATGGAAGACATACAAGACCACTGATAATCTCCCTCGATCTGGGGCTCCACGCAAGATCTCACCCCGTGGGGTCAAAATGATCACAAGAACGGTGAGCAAAAATCCCAGAACCACACGGGGGGACCTAGTGAATGACCTGCAGAGAGCTGGGACCAAAGTAACAAAGCCTACCATCAGTAACACACTACTCCGCCAGGGACTCAAATCCTGCATTGCCAGACGTGTCCCCCTGCTTAAGCCAGTACATGTCCAGGCCCGTCTGAAGTTTGGGAGAATGTCATATGGTCAGATGAAACCAAAATAGAACTTTTTGGTAAAAACTCAACTCATCGTGTTTGGAGGACAAAGAATGCTGAGTTGCATCCAAAGAACACCATACCTACTGTGAAGCATGGGGGTGGAAACTTCATGCTTTGGGGCAGTTTTTCTGCAAAGGGACCAGGACGACTGATCCGTGTAAAGGAAAGAATGAATGGGGCCATGTATCGTGAGATTTTGAGTGAAAACCTCCTTCCATCAGCAAGGGCATTGAAGATGAAACGTGGCTGGGTCTTTTAGCATGACAATGATCCCAAACACACCTCCCGGGCAACGAAGGAGTGGCTTCGTAAGAAGCATTTCAAGGTCCTGGAGTGGCCTAGCCAGTCTCCAGATCTCAACCCCATAGAAAATCTTTGGAGGGAGTTGAAAGTCCGTGTTGCCCAGCGACAGCCCCAAAACATCACTGCTCTAGAGGAGATCTGCATGGAGGAATGGGCCAAAATACCAGCAACAGTGTGTGAAAACCTTGTGAAGACTTACAGAAAACGTTTGACCTGTGTCATTGCCAACAAAGGGTATATAACAAAGTATTGAGAAACTTTTGTTATTGACCAAATACTTATTTTCCACCATATAATTTGCAAATAAATTCATAAAAAATCCTACAATGTGATTTTCTGGATTTTTTTCTCTCATTTTATCTGTCATAGTTGACATGTACCTATGATGAAAATTACAGGCCTCTCTCATCTTTCTAAGTGGGAGAACTTGCACAATTGGTGGCTGACTAAATACTTTTTTCCCCCACTGTATTGTTAACAAACTATAGTTTTGGCAATTCGGTTAGGACATCTACTTTGTGCATGACACAAGTAATTCTTCCAACAATTGTTTAAAGACAGATTATTTCACTTATAATTCACTGTATCACAATTCCAGTGGGTCAGAAGTTTACATACACTAAGTTGACTGTGCCTTTAAACAGCTTGGAAAATTCCAGAAAATGATGTCATGGCTTTAGAAGCTTCTGATAGGCTAATTGACATCATTTGAGTCCTGTGGATGTATTTCAAGGCATACCTTCACACTCAGTGCCTCTTTGCTTGACATCATGGGTAAATCAAAAGAAATCAGCCTAGACCTCAGATTATTATTTTTTGACTTCCACAAGTCTGGTTCATCCTTGGGAGCAATTTCCAAACGCCTTAAGGTACCATGTTCATCTGTACAAACAATAGTACACAAGAATAAACACCATGGGACCACGCAGCCGTCATACCGCTCAGGAAGGAGACGCGTTCTGTCTCCTAGTGAATAACGTACTTTGGTGCGAAAAGTGCAAATCAATCCCAGCACAATAGCAAAGGACCCTGTGAAGACGCTGGAGGAAAGAGGTACATAAGTATCTATATCCACAGTAAAACGAGCCTATATTGACATAACCTGAAAGGCCGCTCAGCAAGGAAGAAGCCACTGCTTCAAAACCGCCATAAAAAAGCCAGACTATGGTTTGCAACTGCACATGGGGACAAAGATTGTACTTTTTGGAGAAATGTCCTCTGGTCTGATGAAACAAAAATAGAACTGTTTGGCCAGAATGACCATCGTTATGTTTGGAGGAAAAAGGGGGACGCTTGCAAGCCGAAGAACACCATCCCAACCGTAAAGCATGGGGGTGGCAGCATCATGCTGTGGGGGTGCTTTGCTGCAGGAGGGACTGGTGCACTTCACAAAATAGATGGCATCATGAGGAAGGAAAATGATGTGGATATATGTGGACGAAGATGGCAGCCTCGCGACAAGCTCTTAGGAAACTTCGCAGTATTTTGTTTTATTATGTATTATTTTTTACATTATTAGCTCAGAAAGTGTTTTGCATCATTACATACAGCCTAGAAAACTATTGGATATCAGAGCGGCGGTAACTCACCAGCATTACGACCAGGAATACGACTTTCCCGAAGCAGATCCTTTGTTTGCTCTCCCCAGGGCAACTGAACTGATTCCAGCGGCTCACCCAAAACATCGCCGGCGGAGGAGTGGCACTCGGAGCGGCCTGCTGGTCCGACTTAGGAGGCGCGCACACCACCCACTGCTTCCAAGTATTCTACTCACTAATGTTCAATCTTTGGTTAACAAAGTCGACGAACTATGGGCAAGGATTTCTTTCCAGAGAGACATCAAGGCCTGTAACATACTCTGTTTCACGGAAACATGGCTCTCTTGGGATATTCTGTCGAAATCAGTCCAGCCAGATGGGTTCTCAGTTCATCGCGCAAACAGGTAGAAATATCTCTCCGGGAAGCAGAAGGGCAGAGGTGTGTGTTTCATGATTAACGACTCGTGGTGTAATTGTAGTAACATAGAGGAACTCGAGTCCTTCTGTTCACCCGACCTAGAATATCTCACAATCAAATGCCGACCGTATTATCTCCCAAGATAATTTTCTTAGGTTATAGTCACGACCGTGTATATCCCCCCTCAAGCCGATACCACGACGGCCCTCAAAGAACTTCACTGGACCTTATGCAAACTGGAAACCACATATCCTGAGGCTGCATTTATTGTAGCCGGTGATTTTAACAAAGCAAATTTGAGGACTAGGCTGCCGAAGTTCTATCAACATATCGACTGTTGTACTCGCGATGCTAAAACCCTCGACCATTGCTATTAAAACTTCCGGGATGGTTATAAGGCCCTCCCCCGCCCTCCTTTCGGCAAATCTGACCACAACTCCATTTTGCTTCTCCCTTCCTATAGGCAGAAACTCAAACAGGAAGTACCCGTGCTAAGGACTATTCAACGCTGGTCTGACCAATCGGAATCCACGCTTCAAGATTGTTTTGATCACGCGGACTGGGATACAGTGGGGAGAACAAGTATTTGATACACTGCCGATTTTGCAGGTTTTCCTACTTACAAAGCATGTAGAGGTCTGTCATTTTTATCATAGGTACACTTCAACTGTGAGAGTTGGAATCTAAAACAAAAATCCAGAAAATCACATTGTATGATTTTTAAGTAATTAATTTGCATTTTATTGCATGACATAAGTATTTGATCACCTACCAACCAGTAAGAATTCCGGCTCTCACAGACCTGTTAGTTTTTCTTTAAGAAGCCCTCCTGTTCTCCACTCATTATCTGTATTAACTGCACCTGTTTGAACTCGTTACCTGTATAAAAGACATCTGTCGTCCACACACTCAATCAAACAGACTCCAACCTCTCCACAATGGCCAAGACCAGAGAGCTGTGTAAGGACATCAGGGATAAAATTGTAGACCTGCACAAGCCTGGGATGGGCTACAGGACAATAGGCAAGCAGCTTGGTGAGAAGGCAACAACTGTTGGCGCAATTATTAGAAAATGGAAGAAGTTCAAGATGACGGTCAATCACCCTCGGTCTGGGGCTCCATGCAAGATCTCACCTCATGGGGCATCAATTATCATGAGGAAGGTGAGGGATCAGCCCAGAACTACACGGCAGGACTTGGTCAATGACCTGAAGAGAGCTGGGACCACAGTCTCAAAGAAAACCGTTAGTAACACACTACGCCTTCATGGATTAAAATCCTGCAGCACACGCAATGTCCCCCTGCTCAAGCCAGCGCATGTCTAGGCCCGTCTGAAGTTTGACAATGACCATCTGGATGATCCAGAGGAGGAATAGGAGAAGGTCATGTGGTCTGATGAGACAAAAATAGAGCTTTTTGGTCTAAACTCCACTCGCCGTGTTTGGAGGAAGAAAAAGGATGAGTACAACCCCAATAACACCATCCCAACTGTGAAGCATGGAGGTGGAAACATCATTCTTCAGGGATGCTTTTCTGCAAAGGGGACAGGACGACTGCACCGTATTGAGGGGAGGATGGATGGGGCCATGTATCGCGAGATCTTGGCCAACAACCTCCTTCCCTCAGTAAGAGCAATGAAGATGGGTCGTGGCTGGATCTTCCAGCATGACAACGACCGGAAACACACAGCCAGGGCAACTAAGGAGTGGCTCCGTAAGAAGCATCTCAAGGTCCTGGAGTGGCCTAGCCAGTCTCCAGACCTGAACCCAATTGAAAATCTTTGGAGGGAGCTGAAAGTCCGTATTGCCCAGCGACAGCCCCGAAACCTGAAGGATCTGGAGAAGGTCTGTATGGAGGAGTGGGCCAAAATCCCTGCTGCAGTGTGTGCAAACCTGGTCAAGACCTACAGGAAACATATGATCTCTGTAATTGCAAACAAAGGTTTCTGTACCAAATATTAAGTTCTGCTTTTCTGATGTATCAAATACTTATGTCATGCAATAAAATGCAAATTAATTACTTAAAAATCATACAATGTGATTTTCTGGAATTTTTTTTTAGATTCCGTCTCTCACAGTTGAAGTGTACCTATGATAAAAATTATAGACCTCTACATGCTTTGTAAGTAGGAAAACCTGCAAAATCGGCAGTGTATCAAATACTTGTTCTCCCCACTGTGTGTGTGTGTGTGTATACTCCCGAGTGGCGCAGTGGTCTAAGGCACTGCATCGCAGTGTTAGCTGTGCCACAAGAGATCCTGGTTCGAATCCAGGCTCTGTCGTAGCCGGCCGCGACCGGGAGACCCATGGGGCGGCGCACAATTTGTCTAGAGTAGGGGAGGTAATGGCCGGCAGGGGATGTAGCTCAGTTCGTAGAGCATGGTGTTTGCAACGCCAGGGTTGTGGGTTTGTTTCCCACGGGGTGTATGAAAAAATATATATATAAATAAATAAATAATGTATGCACTAACTGTAAGTCGCTCTGGATAAGAGCGTCTGCTAAATGACTAAAATGTATATATATATATAAATAAACACACAGTGGCTTGCGAAAGTATTTACCCCCCTTGGCATTTTTCCTATTTTGTTGCCTTCCAACCTGGAATTAAAATGTATTTTGGGGGTGGTTGTATCATTTGATTTACACAACATTTACATAACATGCCTACCACTTTGAAGAAGGCAAAACTGCTCCAGCTCCTGCAAGTTGGATGGGTTCCGCTGGTGTACAGCAATCTTTAAGTCATACCACAGATTCTCAATGGGATTGAGGTCTGGGCTTTGACTAGGCCATTCCAAGACATTTAAATGTCTCCCCTTAAACCACTCGAGTGTTGCTTTAGCAGTATGCTTAGGGTCATTTTCCTGCTGGAAGGTGAACCTCCGTCCCAGTCTCAAATCTCTGGAAAACTGAAACAGGTTTCCCTCAAGAATTTCCCTGTATTTAGCGCTCTCCATCATTCCTTCAAATCTGACCAGTTTCCCAGTCCCTGCCGATGAAAAACATCACCACAGCATGATGCTGCCACCACCATGCTTCATTGTGGGGATGGTGGTCTCGGGGTGATGACAGGTGTTGGGTTTGCGCCAGACATAGCGTTTTCCTTGATGGCCATAAAGCTCAATTTTAGTCTCATCTCACCAGAGTACCTTCTTCCATATGTTTGGGGAGTCTCCCACATGCATTTTGGCGAACACCAAACATGTTTGCTTATATTTTTCTTTAAGCAATGGCTTTTTTCTTGCCACTCTTCCATAAAGCCCAGCTCTGTGGAGTGTACGGCTTAAAGTGGTCCTATGGTCAGATACTCCAATCTCTGCTGTGGAGCTTTGCAGCTCCTTCAGGATTATCTTTGGTCTCTTTGTTGCCTCTCTGATTAATGCCCTCCTTGCCTGGTCCGTGAGTTTTGGTGGGCGGCGGCCCTCTCTTGGCAGGTTTGTTGTGGTGCCATATTCTTTCAATTGTTTAATAATAGATTTAATGGTGCTCCGTGGGATGTTCAAAGTTTCTGATATTTTTTTATAACTCAACCTTGATCTGTACTTCTCCACAACGTTGTCCCTGATCTGTTTGGAGAGCTCCTTGGTCTTCATTGGGCTGCTTGCTTGGTGGTGCCCCTTGCTTAGTTGTATTTCAGACTCTGGTGCCTTTCATAACAGGTGTACAGTGGGGGAAAAAAGTATTTAGTCAGCCACCAATTGTGCAAGTTCTCCCACTTAAAAAGATGAGAGAGGCCTGTAATTTTCGTTATAGGTATACGTCAACTATGACAGACAAATTGAGGAAAAAAAATCCAGAAAATCACATTGTAGGACTTTTAATGAATTTATTTGCAAATTATGGTGGAAAATAAGTATTTGGTCAATAACAAAAGTTTCTCAATACTTTGTTATATACCCTTTGTTGGCAATGACACAGGTCAAACGTTTTCTGTAAGTCTTCACAAGGTTTTCACACACTGTTGCTGGTATTTTGGCTCATTCCTCCATGCAGATCTCCTCTAGAGCAGTGATGTTTTGGGGCTTTCGCTGGGCAACACGGATGTTCAACTCCCTCCAAAGATTTTCTATGGGGTTGAGATCTGGAGACTGGCTAGGCCACTCCAGGACCTTGAAATGCTTCCACTCCTTCGTTGCCCGGGCGGTGTGTTTGGGATCATTGTCATGCTGAAAGACCCAGCCACGTTTCATCTTCAATGCCCTTGCTGATGGAAGGAGGTTTTCACTCAAAATCTCACGATACATGGCCCCATTCATTCTTTCCTTTACACTGATCAGTCGTCCTGGTCCCTTTGCAGAAAAACTGCCCCAAAGCATGAAGTTTCCACCCCCATGCTTCACAGTAGGTATGGTGTTCTTTGGATGCAACTCAGCATTCTTTGTCCTCCAAACACGACGATTTTAGTTTTTACCAAAAAGTTCTATTTTGGTTTCATCTGACCATATGACATTCTCCCAATCCTCTTCTGGATCATCCAAATGCACTCTAGCAAACTTCAGACGGGCCTGGACATGTACTGGCTTAAGCAGGGGGACACGTCTGGCACTGCAGGATTTGAGTCCCTGGCGGCGTAGTGTGTTACTGATGGTAGGCTTTGTTACTTTGGTCCCAGCTCTCTGCAGGTCATTCACTAGGTCCCCCCGTGTGGTTCTGGGATTTTTGCTCACCGTTCTTGTGATCATTTTGACCCCACGGGGTGAGATCTTGCGTGGAGCCCCAGATCGAGGGAGATTATCAGTGGTCTTGTATGTCTTCCATTTCCTAATAATTGCTCCCACAGTTGATTTCTTCAAACCAAGCTGCTTACCTATTGCAGATTCAGTCTTCCCAGCCTGGTGCAGGTCTACAATTTTGTTTCTGGTGTCCTTTGACAGCTCTTTGGTCTTGGCCATAGTGGAGTTTGGAGTGTGACTGTTTGAGGTTGTGGACAGGTGTCTTTTATACTGATAACAAGTTCAAACAGGTGCCATTAATACAGGTAACGAGTGGAGGACAGAGGAGCCTCTTAAAGAAGAAGTTACAGGTCTGTGAGAGCCAGAAATCTTGCTTGTTTGTAGGAGACCAAATACTAATCCTACAATGTGATTTTCTGGATTTTTTTTTTTCTCAATTTGTCTGTCATAGTTGACGTGTACCTATGATGAAAATTACAGGCCTCTCTCATCTTTTTAAGTGGGAGAACTTGCACAATTGGTGGCTGACTAAATACATTTTTTCCCCACTGTAGATGTCCTAACCGACTTGCCAAAACTATAGTTTGTTAACAAGAAATTTGAGGAGTGGTTGAAAAACAAGTTTTAATGACTCCAACCTAAGTGTATGTAAACTTCTGACTTCAACTGTACTTATTATGGACACAGTATGCGTTACATTAGTTATCTTGCTATTAGTTGTTGTTAGTCCAATCCTTCAGCTCCATTCAACATCACCCATCTATCTCTTAAAACCATCCATATTGGATTTCTATTTGCCATATATTTTTCAACTGTACTGTGATGTTTCACAAAAGTTCTGAACCCTTCCATTCTCATTGTTTCTACAGATTGTAAATTTAAAATAAACATTTTTTGCTAAAAGTAATATTATATGATTGATCGATTGACCATGACTTTTCACATCACCCAGTAGTGATATCTGCAGGGTTAGCTCCAGTTAAATATTGCAATCCTTCAGCCATTCCTGGACCTGTGACCAAAAACAAGCTACAAATGGACAGTACCAAAACAAATGATCTTCGCAGCTAAATCTGCAGAGCTGGGTAGATTGTATCCCCCATATAAATAACATTCTATTGGTAGCAAGAATTTTATATAATAATTTAATTTGAAAATTCGAAGTTTTGAATCCAGCGTCGTTTTGCGTATGAGTTGATTAACACTATGCCATGGAATCGGTACGTCAAAAATCTCTTCACAACTATTTTGCAATCTATATGGCACGCCTGTCAATCCTTTGGTCCTTAAATGAAACTGGTATTGTTTTTTTATTCATCACAATTTTCTTTAACCAATTATGGTTCTTTAATGCAGGGCTGACAGACAAGTTCCTTACTTTTTCCCCCTTCCACTTTCCTCTTCCATTTGGAAAGTGGAAGGGGGAAATGCTGCAATTATTTGGTTGTAATTTTGGGTAGAGCAGACATTTCCATATGTTTTTGTTAGCTGCATGTGCGACATAACTCCACCAGTCCAACCTATGATATAATTTACGAAGATCATATATTTTTTATTTTTTTAAATCTTTAATCAATTATCTTTAATCAATTAGTATATTTGAGTTTAACCACAATATACATTATTTGTTCTGGAGTTTCTGGAGGATTAAATTGAAATTGCAACCAACTTTCTATGGCTTGTTTTAGAAATAGTGATATTTGGGAGACTTTTTCCTTTTCAAATAACTGAAAGTGAGAGGTTGTAATCTGAATAAAGAGAAAAAGGCCATTCTTGAACATGGGGTGAGTGAGACAATCTTACTAATTTGCTAGAGAACAAGTTCAGATTTAAGTATAACTGAAGCTTTTAGTGATAGGTCTAATGCTTTAATATTGAATAATTTCTGTCCTCCGAATTCATATTCATTATATAAATAGGCTCGTTTAATTTTGTCTGGTTTGCCGTTCCAAATAAAATTGAATATTTTTTCTAAAAACAATTTTAAAAACTGTTCGCTAGGCGTAGGCAAGACCATAAGCAAATAGGTTAACTGGGACAATACTAAAGAATTAATCAAGGTGATTTTACGTAATATAGTACATTTATCATAATTTGGATGTAATCCAGAGAGGTTAGAAAATGTATCTAGATCCTCTATGAGGCTGTGGAGGGATTCAAATTGTGGATTTAAACGAAAACATGAATCATCAGCGTACAATGACACCTTTGTTTTTAAGCCCTGGATTTCTAATCCCTTGATATTATTGCTGGATCTGATTTTAATAGCTAACATTTCGATGGCCATATTAAATAGATATGCCGATAGTGGACAACCTTGTTTTACTCCTCTTGACAGTTTAAAACTTTCTGAGAAATAGCCATTATTTACTATTTTCCACTTAGTGTTACTTTACATGATTTTAACCGATTTTATAAGAGATTCTCCAAAATTGAAATACACCAGGAATTTATATATAAACTCCAGTCATACTTTATCAAATGCCTTTTCAAAGTCTGCTATGAATAGCTGGCCTGGTTTCCCAGATTGTTCATAGTGTTCTATTGTTTCCAGCACTTGCCTTATATTATCTCCAATGTATTGTCCATGTAGAAAACCTGTCTGATTAGAATGAATAATGTCCGAAAATACCTTTTTATTCTATGCGCTATACATTTTGCTAGAATCTTTGCATCACAACACTGAAGTGCAAGGGGCCTTCAATTTTTTTAATGGACTGGGTCTTTATATTTCCCACTTGTATCCTGTTTCAGAAGACCCAGAGTTATCTCTGCTGCAGAGGATAAGTTCATTAGAGTTAACTGCACCTCAGATTGCAGCCCAAATAAATGCTTCACAGAGTTCAAGTAACAGACACATCAACATCAACTGTTCAGAGGAGACTGCGTGAATCAGGCCTTCATGGTCGAATTGCTGCAAAGAAACCACTACTAAAGGACACCAATAAGAAGAAGAGACTTGCTTTGGCCAAGAAACACGAGCAATGGACATTAGACCGGTGGAAATCTGTCCTTCGGTCTGGAGTCCAAATTTGAGATTTTTGGTTCCAATCGCTGTGTCTTTGTGAGACGTAGAGTAGGTGAACGAATGACCTCCGCATGTGTGGTTCCCATTGTGAAGCATGGAGGAGGAGGTGTGATGGTGCTTTGCTTGTGACACTGTCAGTGATTTATTTAGAATTCAAGGCACACTTAACCAGCATAGCTACCACAGCATTCTGCAGCGATACGCCATCCCATTTGGTTTGCGCTTAGTGGGACTATCATTTGTTTTTCAACAGGACAACGACCCAAAACACCTCCAGGCTGTCTAAGGGCAATTTGATCAAGAAGGAGAGTGATGGAGTGCTGCATCAGATGACCTGGCCTCCACAATCACCCGACCTCAACCCAATTGAGATGGTCTGGGATGAGTTGGACAGCAGAGTGAAGGAAAAGCAGCCAACAAGTGCTCAGCATATGTGGGAACTCCTTCAAGACTGGTGGAAAAGCATTCCTCATGAAGCTGGTTGAGAGAATACCAAGAGTGTGGAAAGCTGTCATCAAGGCAAATGGTGGCTACTTTGAAGAATCTCAAATATAAAATATATTTTGATATGTTTAACACTTTTTTGGTTACTACATGATTCCATATGTGTTATTTCATAGTTTTGATGTCTTCACTATTATTCTACAATGTAGAAAATAGTAAAAATAAAGAAAAACCCTTGAATGAGTAGGTTTGTCCCAACTTTTGACTGGTACTGTATGTGTCAGCTTACTAATTATACAAATAGGCCCTATTATATTTCAAAATTAAAATCAAATTCGCTAGCCTATACTTGTAACTTCATAGGCCGCATGTGCTGCACCAGAATCACATGTTATCTTCTGCTTTATCATGGTTTGAACAATGTATGTAATTCCAGTCCATATAATACAGTATAATACAATACAGTACAGTAATACATGAGCCTACTGGAGCTAGTTTCATTTATTTACCCAAGAGAGCATATAGCTAGCTACATCTATGGGCTTTTATGTTTTTCTATCGTGCGTAATGTGCAGTAGCCTATATCATATATGTATTGGATAACGGCACAATCATTTGGGCTTTTTTGGGCTTGCCTCATTAAATGTTGTTAATGTAGGGCTTCTAAAATGTATTTAATATAAGCCTATGACTCATCAGGCTAAGGTAGCATCAGATTTGATCCATACATATTAATACGCTTCAAAGTGATTTATTCTCGGGATGGAACATTTGTAAAATACTGGGAATATATTCAACCCTAGTGGTGGTGTCCTGGGTGGATGGGGGAGAGAGACGGACGTGGGCGTCTGCCACGGCAGGAGGGAGGGCTGCTACACAACCTAACAATATGCAAAGTGCCAAGCATAGTCTCTACCTGAACACTCACCCTGCATTAGCCCTGGGTTCAAATAGTATTTTCTTTAAAATGCTTTGAGAGTTTGATTGAGCCTGACCAATTTAATCTAGCTGAACCTCTCACCCTACAAGGGCTGACACCAGCTCAAACACAAAAGACATGGGACATGTAGACCACCTGCTGTCACTGAACTCTCACGAGTCTCCTGTCACTGACTCATTAAGAGGAAAGAGAGGTATGGGGAAAGGTACTGGAACCACACTGATGTGTGAGGAGGAGGTGTAGCCTACTACCTGTGTGTGTGCTCAGAGCATGAGTTAACTTCCAGCACACTGGGACCTGTGTATGTAAAGTCTGAAAGGTACTAGCTGACTGACCTGGGATCTATCTGGAATTAACCCAGGTGATCTAGGCTGACCTATGATCTATCTGGAATGAACCCAGGTGATCTAGACTGACCTGTGATCTATCTGGAATGAACCCAGGTGATCCAGACTGACCTATGATCTATCTGAATGAACCCAGGTGATCTAGACTGACCTGTGATCTATCTGGAATGAACCCAGGTGATCTAGACTGACCTGTGATCTATCTGGAATGAACCCAGGTGATCTAGACTGACCTGTGATCTATCTGGAATGAACCCAGGTGATCTAGACTGACCTGTGATCTATCTGGAATGAACCCAGGTGATCCAGACTGACCTGTGATCTATCTGAATGAACCCAGGTGATCTAGACTGACCTGTGATCTATCTGGAATGAACCCAGGTGATCTAGACTGACCTGTGATCTATCTGGAATGAACCCAGGTGATCCAGACTGACCTGTGATCTATCTGAATGAACCCAGGTGATCTAGACTGACCTGTGATCTATCTGGAATTAATGCAGAGTACGCAGAGGGTACATCGTGGGAGTTACTGGACTAGGGGGTAGAGTTCATACACTGAGCCTTGACACACTCATGTGGTGGGCTGGGTTTGCCCTGTGTGTGTGTGTGTGTGTACACTGTGTTTAAGTACACAGGGTTAAATCTTTCCTCCAGACAAGGGAGCACACAGCTGTTGGCAAACAGTGGAGTCTCCATGCTGCCTGAACCAGGAGTCAGGGGGCCTGGACAGCTCTCTCACCTAGAGTCAAGGGGCAGCTGGGGGGCCTGGGTAGCCCTGGACAGCTCTCTCACCCCGGTGCAAAGAGGATTTGTGGCTCCTAACAGGTCTGCTCATGTCTAGACCAAAGATGACCTGGCTAAGGAGAGGGGGGGAGGGGCCATGAGTGGAGGTGGTCTCCGTAACAGTAACATGAACTCAGAGAAACTGTTAGGGAGTCTTGGACCAAGCCCAAACTGATAAGCTCTCTTGTTATGTCTTAACAGCATACAGGTTCATTTCAAAAGTGAATAAAGATCGCTCTGAACTTAAATTAGTGCCTAACCACCTTGCAGACAGACAGACGAGCTACCGTACCGTATCGTCTTTGTATATTGTTGTATACCTCACCCAGACTGCTTGGATTTCCACAAAGAACCTCCCCTCCTCCACCCTGGATCCAATAAGAACCAGGTTCCTCCATCTCTCCCCTCTTTACACAAAGGAATGACGGCCTGGCCTTTCTTGCATTTCTTCATATAAAATAAAGGAGTTACCTGATCTTAATGAGCCTGGTGTATGGTGTGGGCTTCTCACATTGCACGCCAGCTGCCGCGCTCTATTAAATTCGTAAAAAAACTGCCTGACTGTAACTAGATTACATGCATTTACTTTGATCAAAACGCGGGGAGCCCTGCCGCGCAACGCTTTTATTGCTGTCTTCGGGCAACATTTTAACGCCCACATTAGGAACAAGCTGCTGCAGCAGGCACACATTTCTTAACCACCCCTCCGTCTTCCCCTTCTACCGCCCTCCTTCCTCCACCGCCTTTGTCTTTCACACACAGGGCTTTGTGATTTAAAAAAAACACAGCAGTGTATTTAATATATTGTATATTGGAGAAGGAGGTAGGAGGGCTAAGCTGTGGCTGGGAAGCATTTTCTTATGAATTGCTTCTGTGTGTAGTAGCAAAAAGTGTTAGTTGATAACGCCAGCCGTCTCCCTGTTGGGAGAGAGCAGCTAAAAACAGGAGGAGATGAAAGGAGAGGGTGGAGTGCATCAGGGACAACAAATGCTCCCCAAAACAAAGGCTACAGCAGCGGTCCTGGAGGTTTCTCTGCCTGGCTGGGCATACTGTACAGGGCCCGGTTTTCCAAAAGCATCTTAAGGCTAAGCTCATCGTTAGAACCTTTGTAGGAACATCGTTAAATCTCCCAGCGGTTTCCCAAAACCATCTTTATTAAAGTTGCACTTGAAAACACTCGTTATTTACAGACTGCCCCAGACCTGTTAAGAACAGCTAAGTGCGTTGTTAGATGCTTTTTTGCCCTTCCACGTGACTTTATACACAGAAGATCTCCACTAAACATAGAATCAAGCTGTTTATCTTTCTCTCTGTGACCACCGATAACTTGGAAATGAAGTTGACTACAAATACAAAGTTGCCAATGTCTTTGCAATTGAGCAAGCAAAGGATAAAAAGATTAATGAAAACCAAGAAAAATAAAAACAGTAGGCCTGTAGGCTACATAGGCCTTTATATTTCAAATAATATTGAAATAAATGTAACGTTCAGACAATTGAATTGTATTTGTAGGCTACACTGTCTGTAATTTGCTTCAATATATTTCAATATGTGCAATGATGTACCAAATGAATCTGTGATTGAGTGCATTATTGTAGGGTAAGCATTAGAATAAGCCGCATCAATATTTGCAACCATTAGATGGTAATATCGCTCTAGGAGCTGATCCATCGTCAGTATTATGGAATAATTAGAATGTTAAGATAGGATTTGAATGGAGAAAGCTGATCAGACAGCAGCGCTGCATTTCTTTCAATTCTTTCAGTATCGACACATGCTCCAACGACGCACTTAGCGAATGTTCTCTCTGCGTGGTGTTTTGGAAAACGCATATTACATCTTCTGGCGTTATAGGAAAGATGAATCATTAAAACACTAATAAGCCTGAATTCCACTGATATCAGGAAACCACTATACAATAAGGGGTTAAAGAGTCCTGCCCAGGGGTTGAGGAGTTAGGTGGGACTCACTACTGTGTTTGTAAAGAGAATAGAGGAGGAGAGGTACCTACAAAGCTTCCACTGGCTAATCACTGACCAACAGCTAAATTTGGAGAATAAAAACACATAAGACTGTGTGTGCGTGTAGACCTAGAGGGACATAATTCAGAGGAAAGAATTAGACCTCTTTATTTCAGAGTTTAACTACCCATTTGGGGCGACCATTTTGTGTTACCATGTCCCTGTTGGAATGTACCACAGAGAAAGAGAGAGGGAGGAAGGGAGTTCAGTCACTATGAAACCAGTGGCTGTAATGTTATGAAGTAGTGTTGCCATGCAACAGCAGTGTTGTGATGTGTTGTGGAGGCTGGGTGGCGTTGGGTTCTCACCAGAGTCCTGAGCCAGCATTCCTCACAGTGGACGTGCCAGCACTGGATGGAGGTGAGGGGCATCGTGTACGAGTCCTGCCACATGGGGAGGGGGGGGGGGGGGGGGAACATTAACATAAGAGGTTAAAGGGGAACTGTGTGGACTGACACAAATAGACACAAATGCTGTCGCAGGCACACACGGTACAACACTGGACAGGCCCTGACGAACGACGCCATCAAACCAAAGCACCAGGCAGCACAGCTAAAAGCACAGGCATGGAGGAGGGGGGTGGCCAGCCCAGCCGGGTGATGGGCGGGCGGGCAGGCAGAGGGGCGAGGGAGGGTGGGAAGGGAGCACAGAGAGCCTTACCCTCCGGAGCGGGAGCAGCCGTTTAATCCCGCCGCCGCCCATAACGTAGCCTCTATACAAACAGTAAATGCTGAGCGGGGGGAGGGGCTTAGAACAGCTCTCAGCAACCCGCCTCTCATTGGGCGTTGTTACCGCGAGGGCCCGCCCCGATTGGCCCAGATTCTTGTCTTCAGCCCTGTCTGTTTGGAATCTCTTCCTCTGTAGGGAAGTACAGATGGGGCACTGCTGAGCACAAGAATGTGGCGGACTACAAAGCATAGAAAGAAACAGGTACGGACGGACTGGACACCGATACATGCATTCACACACAACCTGGGAGGCACTAGGGACTGGAGAGAAACACCCACTAAAGTTTCTGTTGCAGCTCGTGTGATGTGATATGTTTGAGACTTGTAGCAGGCTCTGAGCAAAATAATCAGCAACATGTTCGATGTCCAACACATGCCATAGATTATCATTTTACAAGCCAGAATGTTGTTTCTATGAAATGCATTGAAACAGAACAGGGAACACTGAACGTGAAGATGATGTGATGTGAAATGCATCCATCTAGTGCCCAGTTCCTTAAAGCAACAGCAGGTGGTGGTAGAGATCCACTGATACGGACCCTGCTGACTCCTTCTGCCTGTATGATGCTTTAACAAGTGTTCAGAGAACACAAACAGTTTGCAAAACAAACTCCTTGAGGATCTTGTAGAGAAAGATATTCAACTCTACTGCCTTCCAAGCACACGCCATTTTGTCTTTCAAAAGGAGTGATGAGGTGTTAGCAGTCAAATATGACCACCTTGGCTGGTGGGTTGGACTTTCAGGTTATTGAATAGGCTATTTCCTCACCGCTCACCCATCTTAAAAAAAGACTAATCTAAATCCCGTCAACAAGCAGGCGTGTCCATCAGAGCAGAAGGGCATAGCGTCTTCACTCCTCAGCCTGGCTGAGTGAGATTTGTGACGGGAGGAGACGACAGTAATGACAAATGAGCTTTACGATGGTCGCTGGAGGGCAGGAGTGATCAATATGCATCTCTTCCCCTCTCCTCTCCGTCACCCCGGGGCTGGGACGACCTTTAGGAGGGACAGGCGTCAGTAATTGCTTGCTTTTCACAGAGTCAAGAGTTGTGGGGCCCGGGCCAGGGAGAAGGGGCTGCCAAAGCTGAGGAATCTGGCTTCTTCACTCTTCACTCATTCTCAAGGTGAGACTAGAAGATGGCGGTGTGGGTGTGTGTGGCTATGAGTGACAATGGGGGAAGTACCACCACAACACACACACTTAGGAAAGGGTTGCTCAGGTATGTGGTGTTCTGTTCTTAATCCATGTTGTCTGATTCTCTCACATAGACCAGGGGAGCGGATGGCCGAGCCAGTCATTAGGGACAGGACAGATAATCAAATCTCGTGGAACCGGACGCATTGATGGATGTCAAATCCCCGTGGTGACATCAATAACCAAAGACAACAGTTTGCTTATTGATCCCCACCAAATGATAATGAACCATCAGTTGAAATGGTCAGAAATCCCCCTCAAAGCTGCACGATGGTAATAAGCCAATACAAGGGGCTGCTTGCAGCTAGGGATTCAGAGCTATATGACAGTTGGTGCAACAGCATCTCTCTGACACACACACACACACAATCAGGTGGAGGAGGGAGGGCTGACTTTCAGGCCATGCAGGAATCACTTCAACCACCAGACCGTACATGTCAACACAAAGCCTCTGCCTGCATACCGTAAGGCCGCATCCTAAATTGCACCCTATTCCGTACGGGCCCAGGTCAAAAGTAGTGCACTATATAGGGAATAGGGTGCCATTTGGGACGCACCCCAACAGTTGTTTAAGTAGTGGATGGGCAGGTTGCTTGGGTTTAAACACTCCGGTATAGCAGACATGCATAGAGAGACAGAGAAAAGCACATGGATGTACAGAATGAATTGAAGGACTATGTTAGTTCCTTACCATGCAGATGAGACACTTATATCTGTCTCCTCTAAGGATCTGTTTCTCCAGCTCCCGGATACGAGCCTTTAGTGCTTCGAACGTGGTGGCTTTCGAGCCCTCTGTGATCCTGCAACAGAGGGGGAGAGGCTTGGGTCAGGTCACAGTGACACTCAGAGAAAAAAGGATCATACATCACGGAATCCCTTGTTTTGTCTCTACGGTAGCAGCACCGCAGGAATCCAGAGGCTAGGGTATTTGTAGGCCATTTTAATGTGTACCGGTAATCATTCTTAATCTTCTTCCTCAGTCCCAGGATCTGATTGCTTTGAGTGTGTTAATTCTCGCCGACGAGCTTTTCATTCAGTCCTTCCTTGTCAGGACACTGAGCTGTCTTTATAGTGTACATGACACGTCCCCATTTAACATCTGTCTATCGGTCTGTATCCTCCCAGGTCCTATACCTACACTGACTGACCCAGGATTTACAGCTCCCTCTCCTCCTCACCTCTCAGGCCCTCTACTAAATATCCCTTGATTAATGCCCCTGCCTGGAGAATGTACGTTTAACACTGTCCTGCAGCATATGAACTAGCAATAACTAAATCAATATGGCCGCCAATGATTGCCCAGGACGCGGTGCTGGCCAGATGTTTATGGTGATCCGCTCATTTTCCAGCCAGATGGAACGCTGATCTACAGTATTGATTTACCATTGGACCAGCTCTCAGCGGGAGGCACGCAGCAGGGCACAGCGCTCCCCCACTCCGATTAGTGGCCAGTCGGAGGGCCCAGCGCCTTGGCTATCTATGGCTTAATTTATTATACTACTGGCCCTGTGTGGTTGTTCAATGAGGAGGAGTGGAGGGCCCTGAGGAACACAGAGACAGTACAGTACAGGAGTAGAGCTAGACAGGCCACTCAACACAACGTAATTCAACTTACCTAGCACAATAACTACATTGAATAAAGATTTGTTTTTGTCTTTCTATTTATTCTATTTCATTTGAGTTAAGCTGAATATGATTTCAAGAGCTTAAATGTTCCCATGTCTGGTGTTATTCCATTATAATACAGTTGGTGACTCGAGTCAACTTGAAACTCTTGTTTGACTTGACAGAGACCTTGGCCAAGGATAGCCAGAGAAAGGAGACACCAGGCCAGTCATTCTCTCCTGTCCTGTGACTCCAATCTGCAACATCATGGCCATAAAGCTTTAAAATCTCCTCTTATTAGCTGGGCGCTTGTAAAAAAGCATTTAGCCTTGATTAGCGTGCTTGCTTATAAAGCAGGCCCAGTAGCGCTGTCCTCCGTAGCCTGGTGTTTTCCCTTTAACAGCATCATAAATCCCTGTGGTGGTTCACTCAACCAACACTGTCATTGGGCGGCACTGAGTAAAACTTTTCCCTATAAAGAACAACCCTCCTCTCCCCTCTCTCTTTCAGACACGACGTGGTTTGATGATGAATATTCATTTAGCCGGTGATTTATAAGAAACCACATTCTAAAAGTTATTTAATTCCCTCGTGCAATAAAAGGGGTTTTTAATCTTTCTTTATGTGGAGGTCTGAGCCGTTGGGAGCGATGAATGGCCGACAGAGTGTGTGTTTTTGTGTGCCCCTAGTTAACTACACTCTAGGCAGAAGGGACTGGATGATCTCACTGGGCTGAAAATAATCAACCATTTGATGATTGTATCAGGGGTGCCAGCCCCAACCAAACCAACCCAGACAGACCAGCTGGACATCAGGCATTAGCAAACTGGATCGTAACATCTATTAGTATATATATACCACTTTCACCATACAGTGCCTTCAGAATGTATTCACACCCCTTTACCTTTTCCACATTTTGTTGTGTTACAAAGTGGGATTAAAATTGATTTAATGTAACAATTTTTTTGGTCAACGATCTACACAAAATGTATGTCAAAATGGAAGAAAAATTCTAACATTTATTTCTAATGAAAAATAAAACACTAATATATCTTGATTAGATAAGTATTCAACCCCCTGGGTCAATACATGTTAGAATCACCTTTGGCAGCGATTACAGCTGTGAGTCTTTCTGGGTTAGTCTCCAAGAGCTTTGCACACCTGGATTGTACAATATTTGCACATTATTCTTTTAAAAAGTCTTCAAGCTCTGTCAAGTTGTTTGTTGATCATTGCTAGACAGCCATTTAAGTCAAAACTGTAACTAGGCCACTCAGGAACATTCAATGTTGTCTTGGTAAGCAACTCCAGTGTATATTTGCCCTTGTGTTTTAGGTTATTGTCCTGCTGAAAGGTGAATTTGTCTCCTAGTGTCTGTTGGAAAGCAGACTGAACCAGGTTTTCCTCTAAAAAATCCATGTTAAGACAGCAGCTTAAAATATACCAAACAACCTGTGCTAAACCTGAAATGATTTATAAAAGAGGAGGTAAGTTATTGGTTGAGGCATGTTATGCTAAGGGAAATACAAGTAAAGCAAACATTGTGGGCATAAAACAGGGCCGTGAATCAGGCCTGGGCTGAGGTTTGTGACCCCAGTGGGACTCTGTGGGGCATTGAAGTTGTAGTGGCCTTAGTACAGATAACACCTGACAAGACTTACAATGTAACCTCAAATACTACCTCATGCAAAGTTTCCCAGGCCGCTACACCATCTCTGTGTAGCTGGGACACTACAGGTCTTGGAGTAGGGTTGGGCGGTATCCACATTTTCATACAGTTTCTGTACCATACTGGGGTATACGGTATTACCGGAAGTGCACACAAGGGCCGCTATTTTGTTGTTGTTGCTGCAACCAAAAAGCTTGATCTTGACATCTAGCCACTTAGCTAAAAAGTTTGCAAACCAAATGCACAGCTGGAGCCCTGAGCTGGATATAATTTATGACACATCTTAGACTTAACTTATAGTTATAAGCAGTGGCATATTGAAAATCATACCATCGGTATTTCAAAATGCACCGTATACCGAGGTATCGCCCAAGCCTATCTTGGAGGACTACAAAGAACCTGGGGTTGTGTTCAGAAAGGCACAACGTACAATGGAAAACTCAAATCTTAAGTTAAGTAGTAGTGTTTCAAAAGTTATCCCTACTGAACACACAAGAGGATGGAACCAAAGAACAGTTCATATATGTAATCTCAGCTGTGATCCTCCCCTCTTACTGCCACAGGATGGAAAGAGCGAGAGATTGAGAAAGAAATAGAGAAAGAAAGAAAGCGAGAGGGAACTTGTCCTTCTTCCCCATTAAGTGTCCTGTGTTCAGTCTGAATTTTTGCGGGAGGCGGTGGAGGCTGTGCTGTGCGCCCATTTCTCATTTCATTAGCCGGCCTTGCCAGGCTCCCTGGGCCACTGCACCCCTGCAATCCATCTCCATCAGCCCGTTATCTTAATCTAGCGTCCATCTATATCTTCGCCTTTCATCTCTCAGGCAGGGAGGGCCTCCTGAGCACATTACTGGCTGGTGTAATTTCAGTTAGATTCAGGAGAGAGGGAGGAGGAGAAGAGAGACCCAGGGGACTGACAACCTTTTACAATGGGGATTAATCCACATCCACTTCCTCCCCCATTCACAGTGCCTTCAGAAATTATTCACACCCCTTGAATTTTTCCACATTTTGTTGTGTTACAAAATGGGATTAAAATTGATTGAATTGTAATTTTTGTCAACGATCTACACAAAATACTCTAATGTCAAAGTGGAAGAAATATTTTAACATTGTAAAAAAAGGAAAGAAAAAGAAAACAAATATATCTTGATTAGATAAGTATTCAACCAAGTCAATACGTGTTAGAATCACCTTTGGCAGCGATTACAGCTGTGAGTCTCTAACAAAAGCTTTCCACACCTAGATTGTGCAACATTTGCACATTATTCTTTTAAAAATTATTCAAGCTCTGTCAAATTGGTTGTTGATCTTTGCTAGAAAACCATTTTCAGGTCTTGCCATAGATTTTCAAGCAGGTTTAAGTCAAAACTGTAACTCGGCCACTCAGGAACATTCAATGTCATCTTGGTAAGCAACTCCAGTGTATATTTGGCCTTGTGTTTTGGGTGAATGTCCTGCTGAAAGGTGAATTCATCTCCCAGTGTCAGGTGGAAAGAAGACTGAAGGTTTTCCTCCAGGATTTTGTCTGTGCTTAGCTCTATTCCGTTTCATTTTTATTCTGAAAAACTACTGTCTTTAACGATTACAAGCATACCCATAACATGATTCAGCTACCACTATGCTTGAAAATATGGAAAGTGTCCGCAGTAATGTATTGTATTGGATTTGCCCCAAACATAACGCTTTGTATGCGAAGAATGTTGCCAAATGTTTTGCAATATTACTTTAGTGCCATATTGCATACAGGATGCATGTTTCGGAATATTGTTATTCTGTACAGGCTTCTTTGTATTCACTCTGTAAATTAGATTATTATTGTGGAGAAACTACGTTTTTGATCCATCCTCAATTTTTTCCTATCACAGCCATTTAAGTCTGTAATGCTTTTAATGTCACCATTGGCCTCATGGTGAAATCCCTGAGCTGTTTCTGTCCTCTCCGGCAACTGAGTTAGGAAGGATGCCTGTATCTTTGTAATGACTACGCCATCCAAAGTGTAATTAATAACTTCACCACGCTCAAAGGGATATTCAATGTTTTTTTTTACCCATCTACCAATTGGTGCCCTTCTTTGCGAACCATTGGAAAACCTCCCTGGTGTTTGTGGTTGAATTTCACTGCTTGACTGAGGCACCTTACAGATAATTAAGTGTAGAAATCCGAAGAGGGTGGCCAGCAGAGATAGGTGGGATGGGCTGAGGGAAGCTGAGGGTTGGGATGTGGAATTGGAGACAAGTGGGAGTGGAGTTGCTGGGCGGGGGATAAAATGACAGACAAAGATAAAAGTCAAAAATAAAGTCCAAATAAAACAGAACAAAAAGTATGTTTGAATGACACTGAGAGGCAGTGTTGTTACAGCTAATGCCTGTTTGCCTGAGGCTGATGCCGTGCAGGGGTTTGTACACATGCATACACACACACACTCTCATTCAAATGCACATACACGGACACACACACACACACACACGTAAATATGCACTCAAACATATTCGGTTGGCCTTCCTGTTCTGATTTTTGTTGTCCTTGATGTCTTTTGTTTTTTGCATTGCTGTTTTCCTTTGTCTTTTGTTCATTTTGTTGGTGCATTGGGGGCTTGGGGACAGTCTTGTGGGTGGGGAATGGAATGATTGTATTTTTCTCGGGGAGGACTGTGGGGGGGGGGGGGAGGACTGTGGGGGGGGGGGGGGGGGGGCTGGGGTTCTCCTTTGGTTGAGGAGCAGTTCTTGGGGAACTGTGGGGGGGATCATGGAAGGCTGGTGGCCTGGTGGTTGGGAGCTTGGGCTGGTGGCTGATGGGTCGCTGGTTCGGGTCCCCGTTTTTGACCTTATGGGAGATCTGTCGACATGCCCTTGAGCAGGGCGTTGACCTTGGTTGCTTCTGTGGGTCACTCTGGATGGGAGTCTGTTAGATGACTAATGTGACATAATGTTGAGCGGCTTCACTGCAAGTAGATTGTATGTTTGAAATATTACAATTATTTTTTTAAATTTAAAAATACATTTAAAAAAAGGTCTCAGATGGCTATTGGGGGAGGGCTCCTCGCTCTCACAGGGTCTGAGGGGGGAGATGGGGAGAGGCAGAGGAGGACGTGGGGTAGAGTCATCACTTATAAATTGAGGCCAGATTTAATTATTTGCGCAGCTACATGGAAATCTCTGCCATTGTTTCATGTTGAGCATGAAAATTTGCAGCAATCACATTGGCGGCATTGGAGAGCTCATTTATCTTGTTGGGAACGAGCGGGGTTGGAGACGACCCAGATGCCAAGAGATCATTACCCATCTCGGATGAGATCAGAGATTTCACTACCGCAACACACACACACAATGCATCAACATAACGAAAGGAGACAAACCTCATTTCAATTTGAGAACGAGGGCTGAGAAAGTCCCCACAAATACATGCATTTTGCAAACAGCAAGAAGGGAATTTCAGCCTCTTGTTCCTCTAAAATCATTCAATCCCTTATTTGGTCTCCTTAAAAAGGGATTCTCAGATTAAGCCTATTTCTTCCGTATCAGGAAATTGCCCATAAAACTGTCACACTGCATGCCCATTTCTTTGCTTATAGATTTTGGCACTAAAATTAAGAGAATGCCAACAGAAAGATCCAAATGTAACAACATGCAGGCAACATTTTACTGAAATGTTATGAGATTTAATGATTTATTTTTATTTGAATACAATTTTTATTTCAATAAAATCACTACCACATCTCTTTCTCTTCTGTGACAACACTAATAATACAGGCTTGTTCCTCCCACTAAGCCAACAGACACTAAGGAGGAACAGTTAAAAACTATAATTCCCAGAACAACCCTCTCTCTATGATGAAAGACTTCATCTCCCTCTGGCATATAATACAATATCCTCCTAACATCCTCTGGAACCTGATCAAATAAGGACTTTTCTAAACTGGGGGGGGGGGCTGAATGCTGATTGGCTGACAGTAGTGGTATATCAGACCGTATACCACGGGTATGACAAAACATTGATTTTTTTCTGCTCTAACTACGTTGGTAACCAGTTTATAATAGCAATAAGGCACCTCAGGGGTTTGTGGTATTTGGCCAATATACCACGGCTAAGGGCTGTGTCCAGGCACTCCACGATGCGTCATGCATAAGAACCGCCCTTAGCCGTGGTATATTGGCCATATACCACACCTCCTTGTGCCTTAATGCTTAAGTAGACAACAACGGTAGGAAGGGAGGAAAAACACAAAATATCTGGGAATAATATAGGTTCGGCTGGAGAGTTACTGTGACTGACTGTGGATATGTCCCAAATGGCACCCTATTCCCTATATAGTGCACTACGTTTAACTTAATTTTTCCCATAGGGCACAATCAAAAGTAGGGCACTATAAAGGGTGCCAATTGAGATGCAACTAGTGAGTCAGTGCTCCAGAGCAGACTGGTTGGTGAGCCTCTCTCTCTCTGCCTGGCTGGTGGAAACATATTAAATACACGGGCGTGTGTCACATCTGGAGCAGAGCAGCCGATAGCTAAGCTAATAAAGCTGATTGAGGAGGCAGGCAGGAGGCCCTTCTCATGGCTTAGGCCTACTCTTCCTTCGGTCTGACATCAACCAGCGGGAGTGATCTATGCCCAGCCTGCCAAACACGCCTAATGCCCCTTTCCACCACATAATGGCACAGAGAGGTGGCTGTCTCTGTGGCTGTCGTGAATGTGTGTGTTTGTGTGTGTGTGTGTGTGTGTGTGTGGGAGGGAGATGGACCGTGTGTGTATGTAGGTGTGTGTGTGCGCGTATGTGTGTACGAGCGGGGAGGCAGGGAGCCTCAACAGGGTTACAGCGATGAATCAACCTAAGCTGTCATGCTTCTGGCTTCACCACTTAGGGAATGCTCATCTGTCTTTCTTCATGCCGACACACACGCACACACACACAGCAAAGAAAAAGAGCAAACTCACTATTCCTACACTCACTTTTGTCTAAACCCCTTACACTGTTTTCCTTATGGACACAAGGCTTTCCCTCCCTAACCCTCAGACAGTCACTGTGTTTAAATGTGTCTGTCTGCCACACAAATGGATCATAATGACGCTGCCCCAGAGGATGTGCTGCTGATGAATTCATCCTCCCACTCCGCACACACACAGATTCATCCTGGGTACACACACAGTCATCCAGGAAGAGGGGTGGAGGGAGGAAGGGATAGGGCCAGAGACGTGATCACATTGTACTGATGAGCCCAGATCAGGTCTGTGTCCCAAATGGCACATCATTCCCTTTATAGTACACTACTTTTGACCAGGGCCTATAGGGCTCCGGTCAAAAGTAGTGCACTATAAAGGGAATAGGGTACCATTTGGGACGCATCCCAGATCAATACATCCCAAGCTGCTATGCTTATGCACCAGTTCAGTTCTCCAGCAGCAGGCTGATATTTAATATGTGGCTAGACCAGCTCTACTCTGAGCTGAGCCGCTTCCTCCTGATTGATTCATTTAAATGAAGCATTTAGCCTGCCGGGCAGGCAGGGCAGCCCTCCCAAGAGTGTGTGTGGAGAAGTGTGTGTGTGGGTATGTAGAAGTGTGTTTGTGTGTGTGTGGAGAAGTGTGTGTGTGGAGAAGTGTGTGTGTGTGTGTGTGAGACTACGGGAGCTAAGAGAAAGAGGAAATAAGTGTGTGGGTGTTTATAAAACACTTGCTACGCTCGTACTACTATGCAGTTTAACATGAGCCCTTCACAGGAAGTCAATGATGATGATGGCGGCTGAGGGAGAATAAGAAATGGAGCCGTTTGGCTGCTTTGTTGAAACCAAAACATTCATTTATCTCAGTCAGAGTCAGCAGGGGAAATGGACACTGAGGAAAGGAAATGGACAAATGAGATGTGAGGAAGGAGTCAGACGCAGTCAGTCTCTGAGGCTTGGACAAGTGAAGGCAGGAAGGAAGAGAGAGGGGGATTGTGATGGAAGGCAGCGACAGACTGCAGTTTTGACCCATGGCCACGTTTAAGATAGGGGTGGGGGAAACTGAAGCAACTGAGCCAAAATGGGGAGCAAGAGGAGCAAAGGGGGGAACAGGGAATATGCCAAACATGCAGAAGCAAGCAATCAACCAAAATCCCCCTCTCTCTCCACTAGCTGTGCTGCTCTGACCCCAATTACCCATTCAGAGGGGCCGGCCATGCTGCTGCTGGTGGAAATTGTTTTCCGGGCGCCGCTTGTCGGGGAATATGGATGAGGACATGGAGATGAGGGAATTAGAGGGGCTGCCCTTTCACATGAACAGGTTATTCACATTTATCTGCTGCTTGGTAGGGAGGGGCTGGGGAGACTGGAGCTGGGGGCTCCCTGTGTTTCTACTAGGTCTGCTGGCTCGGTAGGTAGCAGGAGGGAGGTAGTGTGTTTGTGTGGTGAAATTAGGATTCCTGCGTGGTGCTGTGTGTCTGGCCCAGATGAAGCACACGGCTACAGAGAGAGGATCAATACAGTGGGACACTCTCTGTGATCAGACCAGTGGATGAAGTGAGGCAAAGCACAGATTCACCGGCTTTCTCACCGCAGAAGGAAAAATGACCACACAAAATGCATCATTTATGACCCAACCAGCCGGGCGTAGGAAGAAAAGAAAACTAATTTGAGGGTAATTGAAACGTGATAGGAGAGGGCTGGGGGAGGCGGTGGTTGGATTTCAGCCTGGGCAGGTGTGTGTGTGTGTGTGCTCTGGGGCTGAGAAGATAGGGGAGGACGGGATGATTCTTACTTCTCTATTTCGCTGTTTTTACAGGTCCGGGGCGCGTTGGAGGATGAGCAGGCAGCGTTGGGGTCCTGAGGCAGCTGCTGTTTGCTGCTCTCTCCGTTGCTCGTGGAGGGCATCTCTGCAGAGAGAGAGATGGGGAACTATAAGAACAGATCTAAACATGAATCAATACGGTCAAAAGATTTCAATATGGTAACTATAAAAACAGAAGATGACATCTTGTTCCAAGCCTCAACTCACCATCACTGGCCCATTTGGAGAACTCCGGCGTTATTCTGTTGGATGGCATTCCACCACTGAAAGAGTGGAAACAAACAAAAAACTAAGCTGCGAGAAGGAGCTCAACGCCCCAGACGAGGAGTCGTCAGTAGAGTAGGCCAGAGTGGAGTGGAGTATAGTAGAGTGGTATGAGTGAGAACCTACTTCAACACTGCGCCGCGCAGGGCCTCCCGTTCTTTGGCTTCTCCTTGGTCCTCTCCGGAGCAGGGAATGATGTCTGCCTCTGTGTACTGGGCCTTGCCGTACTCCAGCGTGTCGTCTCCATCCACGTCCAGGTCGGCGTCGCTGTCATGGTTCTCCTTTGTGCTGCATATGGCAAAGCCTGTTCCTGAGGAGAGGGGGGAGGGAGGAGGGTGGCAGAGTCATTGTCTAGGCTCTTTCAGACCATGCAACCGTCCTCAATATTGTGGAGGAAAATAAAAATACAGTATACACTTCACAACCTCAAACAGTCAGTTCTGTCATTTCAGACAGGATGACAGTGCAAAGCAGGGCTTCAACAACAGCCCTCCTTCCAGACCCTGTCTGCCTATCCCCATCTCTCTACACATGTAGACCAGCAGGGTAAGAAAGATCTGAGCTAGCTATTAAACCTTCTGCTAAAGCAGACTGATTGAAATAGACATGTTGAGATGCTGCTATTTCCCCTCCCTTCCTGTAAAGTGTTGTTGGCTGTCAGTGGCAGACAGAGGGAGGGGGTTTAGGGGGTTGTGTCAGCTGTCTGTCAGCTGCCAGTGGCTGGTTATCTGGTTATGGGAGTGTGGCAGTCTGGGGGGGCTGACTGACTGGCGGTAGATCTGACTGGCACCTCTATAAACCCTGTGATGAGCGGCCCGCCAGACAAACTCCTGCCTGACTGGCCCTTTCAGCTCCACTTAGGCCCTGCCTCTCCCCCTGCCTGTGCTGCCCCGGAGACACACACAGTGCTGGAGGCTGATTGAGTGGTCAGGGGCCAAGTCTCCCACTAGTCTAGGGCTGGACACCGACAGCCGACTCGTGTCAGGACAGGAGATAGTAGTGGTGTGGTGGAATACAGACAGACTCAGCTGTTAAGGATAAGGAAAATGGCATGGGCTCATATGGAGACATACAGTACCAGTCAAAAGTTTGGACACACCAACTCATTCAAGGGTTTTTCTTTATTTTTACTATTTTCTACATTGTAGAATATTAGTGAAGACATCAAAACTATGAAATAACACATATGGAATCATGTAGTAACCAAAAAAGTGTTAAACAAATCAAAATATATTTCATATTTGAGATTCTTCAAATAGCCACCCTTTGCGTTGATGAAAGCTTTGAACACTCTCGGCATTCCCTCAACCAGCTTCACCTGGAACGCTTTTCCAACAATCTTGAATGAGTTCCAACATATGCTGAGCACTTGTTGGCTGCTTTTCCTTCACTCTGCCGTCTGACTCATCCCAAACCATTTCAATTGGGTTGAAGACGGGGGATTGTGGAGGCCAGGTCATCTGATGCAGCACTCCATCACTCTCCTTCTTGGTAAAATAGCCCTTACACAGCCTGGAGGTGTGTTGGGTCATTGTCCTGTTGAAAAACAAATGATAGTCCCACTAAGCCCAAACCAGATGGGATGGCGTATCGCTGCAGAATGCTGTGGTAGCCATGCTGGTTAAGCGTGCCTTGAATTCTAAATAAATCAGACAGTGTCACCTGCAAAGCACCCCCACACCATAACACCTCCTTCCTCCATGCTTTACGATGGGAACTACATATGCGGAGGTCATCCGTTCACCCACACCACGTCTCACAAACACACGGCAGTTGGAACCAGAAATCTCAAATTTGGACTCCAGACCAAAAGGACACATTTCCACCGGTCTAATGTCCATTGCTCGTGTTTCTTGGCCCAAGCAGGTCTCTTCTTCTTATTGGTGTCCTTTAGTAGTGGTTTATTTGCAGCAATTCGACCATGAAGGCCTGATTCACACAGTCCCCTCTGAACAGTTGATGTTGAGATGTGTCTGTGACTTGAACTCTGTGAAGCATTTATTTGGGCTGCAATTTCTGAGGCTGGTAACTCTAATGAACGTATCCTCTGCAGCAGAGGTAACTCTAGGTCTTCCATTCCTGTGGAATGAGAGCCAGTTTCATCAAAGTGCTCGATGGTTTTTGTGACTGCACTTGAAGAAACTTTCCAAGTTTTTTTAAATGTTCCGTATTGACTGACCTTCATGTCTTAAAGTAATGGACTGTCGTTTCTCTTTGCTTATTTGAGCTGTTCTTGCCATAATATGGACTTTTACCAAATAGGGCTATCTTCTGAATACCCCCCCTACCTTGTCACAACACAATTGATTGGCTCAAACGCATTAAGGAAATGCATTCCAGATGACTCCCTCATGAAGCTGGTTGAGAGAATGCCAAGTGTGCAAAGCTGTCATCAAGGCAAAGGGTGGCTACTTTGAAGAATCTCAAATATAAAATATATTTTGATTTGTTTAACACTTTTTTGGTTACTACATGATTCCATATGTGTTATTTCATAGTTTTGATGTCTTCACTATTATTCTACAATGTAGAAAATAGTAAAAAATAAAGAAAAACCCTGGAATGAGTAGGTGTGTCCAAACGTTTGACTGGTACTGTATGTAGAGCCATGGATAGATGTTCTAAGGCCAACCCAGCACAGAGACCCAGAAGGCAGGCAGCCTCTTCCCCTGCCTCTGTGAAGGCTGGAGGAAGCTCTGTGCTGAGACTGGAGCTGCTGCTGGAGGAGAGTATAAAACTCGGTCCCTGCCTGCCACCAAGGCTAACCCTTTTTACAATGTGCCCATGCTTTTTAGCGATCATATAAAAGGGACCTTTTAAGTTTTATTTGGTCCCCGTGGCTGCGTGGAGCATATGTGAACAATGGCTGTGGTGCATAAATGTCTGTTCAGCTGCTGGTAGCAGAGACAGTAGTAACAGACAGCTGAGGGGACCAGTGGACCAGCGGGCAGCATGTCCTATCCAGATAGACCACCACCATTCAGGGACCTTGAGATGATTGAAATACTTTAGAGCAAGGGATGGGCTAATAATGTGTTTTTCAAGACCAAGCCTTTGTCTCTCCCACAGCACAGTCAACACCTGGACCTGGGCATGACTCAAAGGCTGCTGGGAAGGAGGGGGGAGGTATGGCGGCCGGGCCAGGCAGTGAGGTCATAAATGCGATAAACTGCAAATGATGCCCTGCATTTCATTAATCTACTGTGAACGAGTGGCGACACGTAGGAGAAGCTAAAATAAATAAATAGATTGTCCCTCCGTCCCGACCACTAATGGCGGCCGCTGGCCAGGCATATTGGGGAGGAGAAAGTGGCGGAGGGTTGGAAGGAACCAAAAATCACTGTTAATTCAATCAATTGATCAGGGTATGGATCCTGCGGCTAGTTAGCGATGCATGGCTGGGATTGGGGCCAGGAGATGGGAGGAGGGGATGGGAGGGACAGAGGCAGAGCAGCACAGCATTGATTTTCAAAAGGCTGTGGTGTGGTGGCTCTCTGGCTGAGGAGAGACCCACCCACTGACAAGGCTGCAGCCCCTAAGAAGTGTGCTTTCCACTGCTAAGTGTTACTAGGAAGGATTAGCCTTAAACCCAAAACCCAGTGGGACATGGAGAAATATTTATCTCAAATATACTTCCCCCAACTGGAACCGACAAGGATGGACTGCCTACAACTGCTGCATTCGATCCAGTTCAATCTCAATTCACCACAGCGGTAAGTGTGGAAGAAGACTATAAAGACAAGTAGGGAAAACAAGATCCCCATCACACTGATAGTTGACTGATAGAAACTAAAACGAGTGGATGCTGTAAAAGCAAGTGGCATGTAGCCGAACCGTTCGGCTGAAATTGGATTGTCCAAAGTCAGACCAGGTTGATGTCCCATGAGCAGAGGAGGAGGAGGATGAGGACTACAGCAGTCGGAAGTAATGGGCAGCGTTCCAAATGCCACTCCGTTCACTATTAAAGTGCACTACTTCTTACCAGAGGCTTATGGGCCATGGTCAAAAATAGTGCACTAAATAGGGAATAGGGTGCCATTTAGGACGTAGTGATGCTGTTGGGCTGGCCAGACTGGTCTGGTCATGCTGCTCAGCTCAGTTCAGGCCCCATCTCTCCCTTTAACCAGTCTTGGCAGGCAATCTAATCTCCCCTGAAAAGGTCAGCGCCACTATAACTGCCTTTCAGTCACATTATGCACGCCGCTGCACGCGCTCCCTCTCTCCCTCCATCTCTCTCTCTCCGACCCCAGGGGATAGGCTGCTCCCTTTTTGCCCCTCCTTCTGGCAGATCATCCAGGATCAATATACACACAGACACACATGTCCGTGCACACCGACACACACAAGTGCACCTAAATGGCACCCGTCCCTCGCATATCCTCCACACTCATTATCCTAACCAATCTTGTGCATCTCAATGACTTGAACATGTAAAATACATGTGTTCTTCCCTGTGTAACACAGACCTGACTGTGACACGCAACACCTATCTCCATATGTCACCACCACCACCTGGAGATGAGACAGAGACAACGCTAAGGTTCTGAGCGAGCGGCGAGGGAGGGTCAAGGGACCAATCAACATGAGACAGCCTGACCAATAACACCCGGTTGCCATGGTGCTTATAGCCCTTATCAGCCCTCCCCAGTCGGCTCTGGTCATATCCATGATATCTCGCTGGCATTTACAGGACACGTCTGGAGAGATGATGGGACAGAGATGGAATAAAGATGGCCGCCATCTTTGAAGCCTGTTTACAAAGCAGAGAGTGCCTTCTGTCCCCGCTGCCATCTTCAGTCAGCGGACCCAAATACTCTCTCCCAGGATCGGCCCACTTGGCCTTGGTCTTCACTATCAGACTGCTGGGATCAGATCTGACCCTCTTCCTAAATACATCAGCCTTTAGTGCTTTTCTCCCAGGTCCTCATAAGCCATGTACACAGGAGGACCAGGTGAGGGCTGGGCCCCACATGTCTCAAGCAGAAAGTGATCCTGTTCGATTTTCCTCTCGCTCTCTCCCGGGCGTCGCCTTTTCTGTGGTGTTTAAAGGGCTTCCCTTTGCCTTTCTTCCCTCCCCTCAAAAGGGAGAGGTGGCAGTGGTGGTGCTGGTGGCTCACAGAGGATAGGCCTCTCTTATCCCATTGAAGCCCCTCGTCTCCGTCTCTCCTACCCGCATCAACCACCCCCCCCCCCCCCGGGCTGGGTGGATGGTGGATTCTGCCTGGCTGGGCCCATTGAACCATGGCTGACTGCAGCAAAGCTTTCAAGGCAAATCCACCATCTGAGCTTCTAGGGGGGTTACTTTCAAGTGGTCTCCCCAGGCCGGCTGGAGCAGCGGAAAGCACCTCTGGCTTTGACCAGCCCTTATCTGTGTCACATCACAGGACGCCGGGCTATCACAGCCGGCCAGAAGGGGTCTGCTGCTCATTAGATGAATGGACAGACAGACGGCCGGACAGCCTCCTGCTCAGGAGGTTCAGTCGAGATTTCAAATTGATCTGTAGGCCGTTGATGTCTGTCTGGTCGGGTTTGTAGCGAGAGAGAGGGGCCAAAAGGCACACACGTCTTATTGGGCTTTGTAATGCAGTTTTACCGCCTGGATCGAATTTGGGGACTTGGGGGGGTTTAGCGACTTTGAGAGTTTTAAAGAGGCCCTTAGAGAAGACGAGAACTCTTTGCTTTCCTGTGATGTGTAGACACACACCATGAGGACCTGTGGCCAATTCATTTTCATAGCTCTCTCTTGCAGTGAAGCAAAGGCCTGTCTGTTGGACATGAGATAATGAACGCTGACCTACAGCCAAATCATACACTTGTCCAATCAAGCGGACTACACTAGCTATTGATCACGGACCAATGGCCTTCTAAATATTCACAAATCATGTAGGTGAGCACACAGTGGCTAGGTTGGATCAATTCATCAGCATCTAAATCACGAGCCAAATGTATTCTCTGCGTTGGCTGACAGCCTACGTTTGAAAGTCACTGTATTGGAGTGGGAAATTAAAAAGAGATAACTTACAGGTTATTGAGCATTCCAGTCAATATCCCAATGATGTCTCATTGTCAATGATTACTGATAATGGATTTGATATTCAATTCTAGCCCTCCCATAAGATAAGATAAGTTTCAGAGGGAGAGAGAGTGAGATGGAGAGAATGTGAGAGAGAAGGAGAGAGCAGCATATGGTCCCTAGTGGGCAGCTTTAGGTCTAGGGCTATAATTGCATTGCTTGGCTGAGGGGAACCTGGGGGGGGGGGGGGGGGGGGTCACTGGCCCATTTCCCTTCCACACACCACTCCTTACGGGTTCAGACGGGTCAATTGCACAGCTAAATGTGTTTTCCTTTCCCTCCTAAAGGGCTGGGGCCAGGGCCAGACTGGGCTGTCCCCTGTCTGGACCGGGGCCACATGGCCCCACACTGCAGCTGGAGACAGATGTTGTGTGTCCCAAATGGCACCCTACTCAGTGCGCTACTTTTGTCCAGAGTCCATAGGGTGCACTATGTAGTAGTGCACTACGTATGGAATAGGGTGTCATTTGGAAAACAGAGCCAGAGCTGTCCACCATGTTCGGCTACAGCCCTGGGCATGTTAGCCTCTCTGCACCCAGCCATGTCCTTTTAAAAGGCAATGATACACAGACTCAACCTGTTGTTATACTGAAGGGGAATTGTGACTAGCGGGGAATGTTGTTCAGAGTGGGTCCTGTTGTGTGGTGGAAGGCATTTTGGTGCACTGGGTTTAGACTCTTATCATTATGATACTTTCAACTACCCTAAAACACTTTGTTAATGCTCAAATGTTGCACCAATGTTTTGTTATTTTAATATCAGAACCAAAGTAGTGATTTTCTTAGAGTGAAAAATAGATCTGCGTCCCAAATGGCACTTATTCCCTTTATAGTGCACTACTTTTGATCGGGTCCATTGGGATGTAGTGTATAGTGTACCTCTGAAGCCTCCTTCCAGCAGGGTGGTAGCTCTGACCCTCTTCTGGCCGCACCACTCGTACTCCTCGAAGCGGGTCCCGTTCTCTCCATCCATGTCTGCAGAGTCATCCTCAGCAAATGCACCCTCCCTCTGAGAGAACAAAGACAGTCAACACTGAACCAGACACAGGGTAGGGATTGGAGTCGAAAAAGACAAGTTCTCCTATGTCAGAATTTGTCAGAAATAATCAAAATGTTAAATAGAAAATGATCAGTATTCTTTCATTAACATAAAAATATTGGATTTTTTTTTTTTAAACATTTTAATTCATACAAAACTAGCTATGATGCACAATATGTGTTAGTAAAACTACAACTAATTAATCTGTAAGATTTGGTTTATGAGAGCATGATTAATATAAATAAATAAATTATATTCTGTGAGCGAAGGAGAAGTGGTTACAATGAGAGTGAGCATGAATCTTTAAAGAGTTGGTCAGGAGGCCTCACTTGCCATCTATTCTATTTAGGAAGCAGAGATTCAGAGGAAGAAGATGCTCCTACAGGAGAGAGAGGTGGGCTAACTATTGGACAGGAGAGAGAGGTGTATTGCTAGACTAATGATTCTTTCAGTTGAACATCTAACTGGTACTATCTAACTAAGTCATCAGCATAAAGCTTGAGACTGGAGTAAGCTAGTTTCAGTGCTTGGTGGACAAGTAAAAGAAGAGCTTGTCAGACAACGAAGCCCTGGTGGCTACTGTTTCCATGTGTTCTGAGTCTGTCATATCTATGTCATGTCTATGTCATTTCTAAGTAGTGTCTCGGCTGTGCCAGATCCAGGGGAAAGAGAGGGAGCATAGTGGATAGACACTAGATAACGTGGTGGTGACTAGCGACTAGAGATATGGTAATTGGTTGACTAGAGGCTCGAGGCTGAGGGTACAGGTAGGGACGTGAGGCTACCTTGAACAGACATTGTTCCACATGCCTACTCATTTCCTCCTCTGTCCCTGCCAGCGGCGCGCTGCACAGTGGACATACCTGCCCATCCTCTGGCTTCCGGCGCTTCATCTTCCCAATCCGGGCTGAAACATAAAGAAAAAGAGGAAGAGGTGGTTAGAAACATGAAAACATACATGACAATCTGGGACTTAGTTTTTTTCTATTTCTCTATTTTAAGCGTCGTCCTAAAATATCACATCGGTAGGTTAAAAAAAGTCAATTGACTTCAGCAGACAGCGATGTGGCTACAATGACATGATTGGTTGAAATGCAGTAAAAGAGGACGCAATCCAAAAAACAGAATCAACCGAATGTTCAAATTAAACCCCCTGTCAGTGTGGATAACAGGCTCATAGCAGGCAATACAGCCCAGCAGAATGCCTCTGCCACAACAAGGCTATCTTTTAATATTGCAACCGGTATTGCATTTGACATGGACCAAAAATACACTGTAAATTCATGGTAGTCTATTGGGGTTTTTCGATCTCCACTTTCCTCCAGCTGTGTCCTGTGTGTCTCTCGCCTCTGCTGGGCAGAAGAGCAGCGGTGAACGCTATTGGCATTCACAACATGTCAGAGAAGTTTGCTGCCTCGCTGGCAATAACGCGGGTCAGCGGAGTGGAGGGGAAACGATGCGCCCCAGATCTCCTAGACGATGCCACAGCGTTTAGCCTGGTACCGGAAGATCAGGAATTACAACAGCGAGTGGAGAGGCAGCCGTGACAATCATCCTCAGTGCCACAACTAGTCTAACGTCAGGGCCCGCATTCATAACACATCTCAGAGTAGGAGAGCTGATTTAGAATCAGTTTAGCATTTTAGATCAAAATGAATAAGACGACATGGTCAGGGAGAACCTGGACCAGCACTCTTACTCTGAGATGTCCCACTTGGTCCAGGAAACGAGTCTAATGTTCTAACACCATGCCATGAGAGAGGGCAATCTATTCTCTTCAACCAGTGTTTGGGGAGAAGCTAAACATGGAGAAGGTTCCTCCTCTTTCTCCACAGGATATAGTAATTCACTCTCCTCATAGAAACTAACATTGTTTAAGGAGACGATAGGCCTAAACTTGGTTCCTTCTCTCGCTATAGGATGGATAAAGATGGTCTACTGTAGGTCTAGGTCACGTGACTCAACAATCCTTCTACAGCCCTAGTCTCAACGACTCCCCCACCACATAATTTGAAATTTAACACAGCAGAACAGCGGCCATTGCGCCGTAAGTCTGTCGCTTTTTCTTAACTGCAAATGGCGTCCGGGGACATTAATTTTTAGGTGGCTGTGATACGAAAGGGGCCAAGGGGGACCCGAGGAGGGACAGTGAGAGGAGAAAGGACAACGCACCATAACTTTGGGGAGATTGGGACAGCTCCTCATAATCTCTCTCCCAGGCCAGGGAACGGGTGATGGTAATCGAGTAGGGCTTCATTAAACGCAGACAGAAAGGGCCGATTAATTAGGCACGGCACGATTTGTCCCCCACCCCATCCCCCCGCCTCCCCCTCAGAATCATTCAGGTTCCACATGAGAGGTAATAGACATTAATGGAGGCTTGAGTTTAAACAAAGTCGGCACCGTTTCTTTTCATAGCAGCACTGAGGCTGCTGCCGAGGCTGATGCAAATGCCAATGGAGGCAGGGAGGGAGCCTGGGCCCGCTGGCTGACAGAGGGGATGTTGGGGAGGAGACGTGGGGGCAGGCTCTTACCGTGGCGAATGCAGCAGGGGGCAAGGGGGCCTCCATTGTGCAGTCCAAGGGGAGCACTTTTGACACTTTCCTTGGTGTAGCGCCTGCACCAGCAGAGGTCATCGACTGTTAACATATCAAGAAGGTCAAGGGTTAATAGATCCTCTGCTCGTGTAGGCGCTAGGTCAAGGGGAAAGCAGGGACGGAGACACACAGGGGCAGCCAGTGCTCCCGACCCCCCCACCAGCCAGCCCTGAAATCACACTCAGTGGGGCAACAAGGGGCAGGCTCTGCGGCTGTAATGTAGGCTACAGCCTGGAGCTGGTCCACAGTGTGAAGGGGCTGTCAGCAAGGCCACACAGGGCTTTGTTCAACATGGGCCTCTGGCTATACTTAACCATAATGTGTTATATCGATGGCAGAGCCAAGGTTATGGCTATGCAGGGTAGAAATGTGTGGTCAAACCAAACACAGCCTGGTCAAGGGTCCACAGACCCACACTCTCTCTGTCAGTCAATCCATCCAGACCTGTGCTATGAACCTGTTCTCACACTCTGAAGATGCACATTCGCCTCCCCAATTGCTTGCTGCTTCAACTTTGATTGACAATTCCACCAACTGTGGGTGATATTTGGTTGAGCAATCTGTGTTTTCAGTAGTGTAATGTATAAAAAAGTATAAAATAAAACTGTTTTATGACAATCATAGGCTCCTCAATAAATATGAATATAAGATTATTTGATAGGGACATATCTTGTTTTAGGAAATAGCCTAAATCATTCCACAAGCCATTGGCATTATTTCAGAAGATTATTGTACCATTTTCACCAAGAAAATGATGCTAGGCTCCAATCATGTCATTGCATACAAGTTGGCTGTGAGAAGTTGCAGATGAAGATATCATACCTAGCTTCATCAATATTTATGCAGTAATTCTACAGGATGTTGTACCAGAAATGTATAAAAAAAATTATGTGTAAGATGTTTATGAAAAAGAATGAGGAACTTTAAAAGAAAAATGAAATGTATACATACCATTCAGTCGCGTTTGCCTATTTGCTCGCACTCGTAAAAATGTCTACAGGTAGGAAGAAAGGAAACACACAAAATATGCATTAGATATGGACCTTTGAATTTATAATGTTTATAGATATATTAGTAGCAGTTCATGGCTGGATTGCTTTGGATTCTACAGTGTGCCCTGCAAGCTAAAGCTCGATAGTAAACAAAAACCTACTTCTCTTATGGGCTGTATGCTCTCTTCCATAACAGGGTCGTCAAGTTTTTGTTCAAAGCCTTTTCAAGACGACAAACTCACTTTTACACGTCTATCATTTAGGCCTCCCGGTAGTACACAGCACCATGAATACACTTTTGTATCAATAATTTTATAAGGATGCCAAAGGATTGAATGTTGCGCCTACAAAGCCGCTTTGTTAATCGCCGTCGCCATGTTGGCTTGGCGCGTATCATGTGACCAAACATAGGAGTGAAAGTTCAGAGGACGCCCGGTGTTGTTCCACCATTGGCCACTAGAGAGCAGCAGTACGTAATACAGTGACTTCAATGGAAGTTAACTTGACATGAGATTTTAAGATTGATTCAAGTTTGTCTCAAGCAACTTGTAGGGTAAACTAGTTTCATGCATCATATCTAAACGTAGTTTTTTTTTGCAGTCAATACTAATAGTACAAACTTTTTATTTCATTTTCTGAAAATGAGTGTTTCGTAATTTCCTCATCATATGAAAGTGACATAAGAAATAGGCTATGAATTCTCCCCTTCTCAACTTGTTTTAAACTGACAGGCATGATCAGTGATTGTGAATACCACTAAGATATGGGTTAAGTGGGACCACCTATCTTTCTTCTCCCCTCTCTTCCAGAGTGTGTAGGCTATGTGCTGACATCAGCAGGGCCAGTGAGGGCAATGGATGGATGCCCACTCATTGACATGGGCACAGAGTGTGGGCACAAGTTCAAACTCATAGCAAGTGGATCGTCCATCATATACCAGACAGGACTCTTACACTGAAACTTGAGTGGTGCTTTTATCCAACCTGCCCATGATATGATGATCCACTATGTGTGTCCCAAATGACACCCTATTCCATATTTAGTGCACTACTTTTGACCAGGGCTCATAGGGCTCTGGTCAAATATAGCGCACTATACAGGGAATAGGGTGCCATTTTGGATGCAAACTATCTAAATGGCTTACACAACCACATGATAGCTCATGTTACAAAAAAAGAAAGAAAGAAATCGAACATTTAACGGGGGAAAAGTATCTGTTTAATCATTTGCATGAAATGGTTTCAGCAGCAGCTCTACTAATGAAAATAAATACTTTAAACACAGCCCCTTTAATAGGCGTGTCAATGTATGGATATGATGTCTTACACTTAATAGCTCTTACTTTATGGTATAAGGGAAAAAAACACTTAACCCAAATAATAAATCACTGCCGTATGAGTTTGAAATACCAAACTTTTAGAAAAAAAAAAAAAAAAAGAAGCTCCATCATAACCTTATAGCTTAGGTTAAAACACTGTGCTGTATGAGGCAGTTTAATCCTAACTAATCTATGGCTGCGTCCAAAATGGCACCCTATTCCCTACACTACATTTGACCAGGGCCCATAGGGGTCTGATCAAAAGTAGTGCACTGTGTGGGGAGTAGGGTGCTGATTGGGACGTAGCCTATCTGTAGTGGTGAGGCCTCCAGCAGAATGAGGTGGGAAACATGTCAAGGACGCAGTGGACCAGAAGAGATACCATCCAGGCTTAGGGAGCATAAGAGCATTGCTTGAGGTAAATTGTGGATGATTACCTATCTGAACAGGGAAACACATTACAGCCTGGGCAAATCTTTGCCAGAGATAGTGGGAGGTTTGAGGGGCTGCATTCCAAATGACACCTTATTCCCTATATAGTGCACTACCTATGGGCCCTGGTCAAAAGTTGCGCACTATATAGGAAATTGGGTGCCATTTGGGACACAATCAGGGAGGATAGAGGGAGGTAGGCAGCTGGGCTGATGCCTGATCCACTCTATGATAAGATGTGAGAGCCAGATTATTGGCTGAGTCAATGCTATGTGTTCAACACTAAAACAACAAATTACCACCTCAACGTCATCTCGACCATCGCCGCAGTAGGGCACCTGTGAGTTTGCCTAATGTGAATCAGTTTAACCTCACTAACAGAGTAGCAGGGTATGTTTTGTATGTTGCACTTCCATTACTGTTCTTCCTTCGACTTTTCCTTTTATTTTCCCAGAAGTACATTTCATAGTGTCTTTCATCCATGTTTTTTTGTCATGTGACAGGATATGATAATGGATTTATGATGCTTAATATGTGGGCCAAGAGCAACATCCTGGCTTGCATCCCAATTAGCACCCTATTCCCTACATCATATACTACTTTTAACTAGAGCTCTGGTCAAAACTATAGGGCATAGGGTGCCGTTTGGAACGCACACTGTTTCTACAGGCATGGGCACAGAGCAGGCAGCTCACCTGGTATCTGTCGGAGTGATGGGCATCTTCAGAAGAGAGAGGGGAGACCACCGGTGACTCTCCCTCGCGTTTGATGTGCACTGACAACAGCATGGACTGAGGAGAAAGAGCAGGACAGTTGTTGTGAGAGGAAGAGAAGAGGGGGAATGCTGCAGTGGAGGAGAGGAGGACACTAGCCAACATTACAGGACACTTTGGTCATCTATAAACCTCTTCTGACAGCCTCCGACGAGCGTCCGACATTACAGACCTGTCCCACTGACAAACTTAATTGAGTTTATTTCCCAAATGAACATGGGGAAAAGGCGGAAAGAGGGGGGAAGGGGAAATAGTGCTTACTTTACAGGGCAGAGTTGACTGAGATCCAGCTCTTTACGAGGCTGCTATGAAATATTTGTATTTACAATGTGTTCCTATTAATCAAGGAGAGAGGAGAGAGCAGGGGCTTAAGTGGCCGACAACTATAATGTAATATTAATATGTGAGAAATGGCAGACCCCTAGTGCCGGGACAGTAAATTAAGCAATATGCATGGCTTTTTATGCTTCAGGACGGCAAGGTCACGGAACTGCTGTTTATTTATGTGGCTTTTATTAATTGATGTAACTGGAATTGTTACCTAATATACAACATAATATAATGTAGCATTTTTTAATCCCTATGCGTCAATTAGCACAAATTTCTGATATCAACTACTACTTGTTATTTTACTTGAGTGTAATAGTTTGTAATGTGTTGACTAATTAACAGATTGAAACCAGCGTTAGATACAGGAGGTGCCATGTTAGTTAACATGTTCATCTCGCCTCATCTTGCCTTGCTGTACCGTTGCCCCCTGACCCGAGGATTAAGAGGCACAGGGCTGGCATGAAGTCGCTATGGCGATGGCGTGGTTGAGAGGGTGCGGGTGGCCGTTGTGGCAGCTGTGAAGAGGGTGAGGTTAATCCCCTTTAGAACCGGTAGGCAGGTCTGGAAGGTCTGGAAGGCAGACTGGGCACAGGAAGCAGCAGCCCCTGTGATCCCCAACCAGCTTCTTCATTTTTCACACAGTGTGACAGAATACTAAGCACCTACTGGGGAATGCTCAGTCACGCCTCGCTCAGATGGCATGTTCTGTTCCCCTCACCCCGGTCCCTGTTCATTCCCTGTTCCCTTACTCTCACTTTTCCCACCAAACCACGATGACTCCTGTTCCCCAACCCCTGTCTCTGACTCTCCCCTAGCCCCTGTCTGTCTGACTCACCTCCAGCCCCTGTCTGTCTGACTCACCTCCAGCCCCTGTCTGTCTGATTCTCCCCTAGCCCCTGTCTGTCTGTCTCTCCCCCAGCCCCTGTCTGTCTGACTCTCCCCCAGCCCCTGTCTGTCTGACTCACCTCCAGCCCCTGTCTGTCTGATTCTCCCCTAGCCCCTGTCTGTCTGTCTCTCCCCCAGCCCCTGTCTGTCTGACTCTCCCCCAGCCCCTGTCTGTCTGTCTCTCCCCCAGCCCCTGTCTGTCTGACTCTCCCCCAGCCCCTGTCTGTCTGACTCTCCCCCAGCCCCTGTCTGTCTGACTCTCCCCTAGCCCCTGTCTGTCTGACTCTACCCAGCACCTGTCTGTCTGACTCTCCCCAACCCCTGTCTGTCTGACTCACCTCTAGCCCCTGTCTGTCTGACTCTCCCCTAGCCCCTGTCTGTCTGTCTCTCCCCCAGCCCCTGTCTGTCTGATTCTCCCCTAGCCCCTGTCTGTCTGACTCGCTCTCAACCCCTGTCTGTCTGACTCTCCCCCAGCCCCTGTCTGTCTGACTCTCCCCAGCCCCTGTCTGTCTGTCTCTCCCCCAGTCCCTGTCTGTCTGACTATCCCCTAGCCCCTGTCTGTCTGACTCTCCCCAACCCCTGTCTGTCTGACTATCCCCTAGCCCCTGTCTGTCTGACTCTCCCCAGCCCCTGTCTGTCTGTCTCTCCCCCAGCCCCAGTCTGTCTGTCTCTCCCCCAGCCCCAGTCTGTCTGACTCTCCCCAGCCCCTGTCTGTCTGTCTCTCCCCCAGCCCCTGTCTGTCTGACTCCCCAGCCCCTTTTTGTCTGACTCTCCCCTAGCCCCTGTCTGTCTGACTCTCCCCAACCCCTCTGTCTGACTCTCCTCCAGCCCCTGTCTGTCTGACTCTCCTCCAGCCCCTGTCTGTCTGACTCTCCCCTAGCCCCTGTCTGTCTAACTCTGAACCAGGCACCACCAGAAGGTAGTAGTGAGGCACGGTGAGCCTCCGAGCTTGCATAATAATATGTAAAGACCTGTCTCCAATCTCTATTAAATATTTGTATCAAGTTCATCCATTTCATCTCAACCCAGTAAATGTCCTCCGAAATGGCAGTTGAATGAAGAGTAGAGGAAACACTGTTGAGCACATTAAAGCGTGTCTTTGGAGATGTTAAGGATATTAAAGGTCCCCTTTTACCAGACAGGTACAGTGATCATTAAGAGACAGATATCCTTCATAGTATCTTTACCCTCAGCGGGGACACATGCCATCAGCAAATCTTACCTTTAATATCAGAGGGACGATCAAGCTCTCCCTCTGTGCCAACTGTGGCTGGCTGCTGCTTGGCCCTGCTCCAGACTACACCTTAAAAAAACTAATATATATTTTTCTCTTTCTGTCACTGACTCTCTCTGTCTCTTTCTCCCTTTCTCTTTCCCTCTCTCTTTCTCACTCTCTCTCTCCCTTCACTCCACACATCCACTGAGGGGCCTGAAGAACAGTGCCCCTGCCTGTCAGAGCTAAATGTGGCAACATTGAGAGAACATGAATTAAACCTCTTATTAACCTGTCATAAGAGAGACATACCCTGTCCCAATGGACTGCATGAATGCTATGTGGCTTGGAGTGTGTCTCAAAGTCAACACTTTGAAACACTGCATTGTACTGAGGAGATAGACCCAGTTAGAGTCCCTTTTTAAGTCCTTGGTCTTACAGAGTCCTTTGTCTCCATATCCTTTGGTTCTTATTGGGTGTTCACAGAAACTGCTCTGTCCAGGGTCTCTTGGATCTGCTTTTTAATGAGGACTCAGACAGCCATGAAACCATAGGAAGTGCATCTATGGCCGCTTCCTCCATTCCCCTCTCCCCTGCTTGCTGGAGCATGGACACTGCCTCCTGAGACAGTAGTAGCTAGCTTAACACCCTTCCTTCCAGACACTGCCTCTCCTTAAGACACTGCCTTGTCGAGCTCCGCTGGTTTCCTCTCAGTGGAACAGAGATCTAGACCTAAAGTACAGTAGCCTAATAAGGCTCAGATAGTTCAGAGGAAGATAATTCTGGTCAGGGAGCTGGTCAGTGGAACAATAATGGTCTTATTGGGGCTGTGGAGTCTGAGAGAGATTCTGCTGGTTTATCATGAACGTCTCTGAGGTCCTCTTACCTTAGGAGTTCCTGGAACCACACTGCCATCCTTGTGTCCGTGTGATGGGTTCTTACTGTAGGAGAGATGGGAGAGACCGATTTAAACAGGTTATTGGATTTGTATTTTTACAGTATGGGTGGGTTTGGGTGTTTCCATTCAAATGGGAGATGCACTTCGAGATAGATATGTTTTTGATTGAGGTCACATGTCTTTCTAGGATGTTCTTATACCACTCTCTCTGTAGGTCTGCGTCTGTCCTAATATAAGTGATATTATTCTCAGTATCCCCTCAGGTGACACCTCAGTCCTCTGTCTCTGTGCAGATGACGCCCTTCTTTCAACACTCAATTCTGCTTAAAGTCACACAGACAGAAAGACATCACTGTTTCTCCCCTCACTCACTCAGACAAACGTAATACCCAGGGGACAGCTCAAATGGTCACTCAGTCACCGAGAAACACAAATCACACTTTTAATCGTCTGCAAGATTCAAACCCGCCTACCCTCCCCTTTCTCCCCCTGTGCCACTCAATCTGCCCACCCTTGGGCCATGCTGTATCTGAAACAATTACAGCTCAAAGTACGACTGCTAAGTAGATTTGGGATATAATTTTTTTTATTGAAGTAATCATTCTCTTGGATGCTCCAATCTACCCCTTTAACCCCTCTCTTCCTCGCCTTCTCTCCTCTCCTCCTCCTCTCCTCCTCTCCTCCTCTCCTCCTCTCCTCCTCTCCTCCTCTCCTAACCGCCATCGCTGAGCCAGTGGCAGGAGCAGGAAATAAATGATTTTGCTGTTATTTGATTTGTCAGTGAAACGCCCCGGGCACTTAGGACTTTGAAATATGTTGAGGACAATGCGCTGGCTTGTAAACATTGTATTAAAGAGGCGGAGGAGAGGAGAGAGGGATAGAGCGAAAGGGGGTAGGTAGAGAGGGGGGAGGGGCTGCACTCCCCAGAGTCTGACTAGCGGGGGCTACATCAAATCACAGCCTCATCGACATTGAGGATTGAAGATGACTGATTACAAGGCCAGAAATATTAAACGGGCCGGCTAAAGCATCCGTCGACAATGGGGAGAGACATATCAAATCAGATCTCTCCCTGAGACGTGAATATTCCTCATTCCCTCTCCTCCTTCCTGTGCATGAATAGGCTGGCTGGGGCTCTCCTCTTGGCATTCATTTTATTTTTTATTTTGTGTTCATTTTTTCCCCTATCTTCTGTTTTGTTACTTTCGCTGTCTAGCTTCTCTTCCTCCATCTCCTTCAGTCTTTCTTTCTTTCGCTCCTCCTCCCTATCTCCTCCTTTCACTGCGACACGGATACATTTTTATGAGCCTCACAAATGATGCACCAGGTCGAAGTGACAAAAAAAGTCACCCATGTCATGTTCGCTTTGTGTCCCACGCGCAGTCACAGATTCAGAGCGGCTTTGGCAAGGCGCTGAAATTGAATTTGCCCAGGTCCTAATCCGACAACGTGATTTGGCAGGCGAGCGTGTCCCCGGAGTGGACGGCTGGAGAGGGAAGGAGGGGTGGAGGGGCGCGGCCTCACACAGGAGGTTACAGACAAGGTGTTACAGGAAGGAATCAAGGAAACTAAGGAGACCAACTAAGGTAAACAGGAAGTAGAGATTAGTTGATTTACAATCAAATCTCCAAAATAATAAATACTTATCTTTCTGATCCTAACGTGGCCATTGGTTGAGGTTCCGGTCGGTTAGGCAACCAGAGATGGGTGTATGGGTGTAATGAATGGCAAGTGAGGGTGGGTTCAACCACTCATCCTGCCTCCCTTTTCAGGTAATAAGCCTTGTCCCCGCCCCTCGCCCCTCTGTGGAGGCACTAGTGATTGATCTGCCAACACAAATCAGGGCTGGACCTTGAAAGGGGATAAATCGCCACACAGGCTCTGTACTGTTTGTGAGATAATAAACGCACTCACCGCCATCATAAATCCACCAGCCAGGCAGGCAGGCAGGGAAACAGGCAGGTAGGGAGGGAGGGAAACAGGCAGGTAGGGAGGGAGGCAGCATTGTTTGGGCTGTGTCTCTATCTGTGTCTGTGCTGGCTGTGTCACACTCATCTTATCCCTCCACTCTGGTCCGACAGACAGTACAGGAGGGCCTGCTTTCAGAGCACTGTAACTAATGTACTGCACCATCAATCTGGAAGAGAGACCCCGGTCACACTGGCCAGGCAGAGAGACCCACCGAGGGGATGGAGAGGGAGTGGGAGTATGGTACTTACTAACACAGGTCAAAGGTTTTAGTGGCTGAGGGTTGAGAGGACGTCCACCATGTCTGATTAGTTTAAAGACTCGGCCTAGTAGGAGCCTACACAAGCATAGTGGAAAAGTTGTATTTGTGTATATTACACACTTGGAAGGACTTGAAAGGAAGAGCACCCTTTATTACCTCAAAACTCCATAGAAACAATAACAAAAACTGACTTGTTGTTGGCGGCTGGCATCAGATAGGGAGCGACAACAAGGAGATTCAACATTGGGGTGCTGTTGTCACAGTGACAGTGAGGTGACAGAAAGGAGTGAGAGAGAGGGAGGGGAGAGAGGAGAGATGAAAGAATACAGAGAGAGAGAGAGAGGGGTGGATGGGGAAGGAGTGCAGGTGCGGCTTCTTGCGGCTTCTTCACACGTGCCCGTTTCAATGAATTTTGATGTGAACGCTTGGGCAAAAAGCTTCCAGCCTGTCATGTCAAACCAATGACATAGTTCTGAAATGAGGAACAAAGCAAGGAGAGAAAATAGACAAGAGACGGAGGGAAAAGGGGGGAAAGAGAGGTTGCCGAAACAAGAGTTCAAATGTGTTTTGTTAATGATAAATGTGAATAGTGGAGCAGATTTCCCAAAAAATAGGGTTCTTTTTCTAGACAAGGCCATATAAATCTCCATAAAAGCAGTAGAAGTTAATGTGAACTGAATATGTTTGATGTTTCGGCCCATGACTTTGACTGCTCTTTGACAGCTCTGCAGAATGCTAAGCTTTCATCTCCTAGACTGTTGGTTGATAGGGTTAGCAACGGTCAGTTGGCTACAGGGGCCTGATAGGATGTCTTTAGAATAACCACTACACCTCCTCTGCTACTCCTCTCTCCCAGACCTATCCAAACACATCCCACTGAAACCAAGTTAAAAAAGGAAGGAGAGCGAGAAAGAGGGAAGGAGAGAGAGAGAGAAGGAAGGAAGGAAGGAAGGAGAGAAAGAAAGAAAGAAAGAAAGAAAGAAAGAAAGAAAGAAAGAAAGAAAGAAAGAAAGAAAGAAAGAAAGAAAGAAAGAAAGAAAGAAAGAAAGAACGAGGATGAAAATGGTCCAAGTCCCAGTCAGGGGGGAAGGGGTTTTAAGCTCGAGATAAAGATTGCTTTTCGCTTTTCGTGTCGTTTGCCACCCAGCTCTGGCTCGCTCCGTTGGAGGCAAATTGATTATGTGGAGGGGATGGGTGGTGGGGTGGAGGGATATGTAGATTTCTCTGCCCCTGTGAGCAGGCTGATGTGTAAAGGGCATGATAGATTTCCATTTCCATACATGAGGAGTGGAGGAAAAGGAGGAGCGAGGCGAGGCGGCCCCATCGGCCAAGGCCACTAGGGAGCCAGCGGCTCTGGCAGCTAGTCCCAATCTCACACACCTCCACTCAGGGCCCCCACCATCTGCCTAATGTTACATCTTAAACAGCCTCCTCCATTTTACATGCACTCAAGTCTCATTTGGTGCAAAATGAAACGTTATCATTAAAGGGAGATTTACTACAAATTGCCACAAATTCGCCATGTCACTTCCAATTATCTGTGCCCCAATGTAGCGCTGGTGCCTCGCCCGGCGACTGTGTCAGAGCAGGAGGAATGGGACAGCACAGTGGGGCGAGAGAGAGAGAGAGAGAGAGAGAGAGAGAGAGAGAGAGAGAGAGAGAGAGAGAGAGAGAGAGAGAGAGAGAGAGAGAGAGAGAGAGAGAGAGAGAGAGAGAGGGAGAGAAAATGAGAGGGAAAGAGAGAGAAAGAGATGGAAGAGGAAGGGAGGACCTCCCTGCTGTTGTAAGGACATACTATACTCTTTACAGATGAGTGGATGGGTCTGGATGTCCTATCATAGCCTTCTAATCCAACTATTGTATGGGGTTCCACAGGCTAGGGCCATTGTAGCAGAGCAGAATAGGGTTTACACAAAGGTAGAGATCACCATCCATCTTGAAAATACATTTTGGCTATACAGTGAGAGACATTAATGAAATTATGAAACGCTAACTGACCAGTTTAGCTAACCCCATTACCTGACGTCGCTTTTCACACAGACATGAAAAGATTAAAGCTCCAACACGGTCTGAACGGAGATTCATCATCTAACGGAAATCATTTCTCCCATTAAGCCCAGCAGTGATTGTATTGGAGCTAAACATAGAACTTGGACTGGCTGCTGGGAGCAAGGACACTCTGCACTAGACACTCCCCCCCTCCCTCACTCCTCTTCCTCTATGAAGACCTCTCCTTCTCCTCCCCCATATTCCTTAAATCAAAACTAAACGGCGGTGCGTTGTCGGGGTATATCCAGGCATAATTCACGTGGCAACAGCAATGGGGTTAATGGGACCGGTGCAAGCGAAGCTAAATCACCGGGCCATGACACTCAGCAGTGTCCGCCCCTGACAAACCAGGAAGGATGACGCCATTTCTTTAAATAACCGCTGCCATCAACCACCAGGGCCCTCCAGGCATGCTCCCCGTGTCCGCAGAAGAGGGGTAGGAGAGTGGAGAGGGTGCCCTTTATTAATTATTAAATGATAACTCCTCACTGCTGAATGATGGATAACACTCAGTCTGGAGAAGAGAGAAGAGGAGCCCACACACACACACACACACGCACGCACACACACACGCACACACATGCACACACACACACACACACACACACACACACACACACACACACACTGAGAGAGCACAGTGGGGAACATGCCACAGGCCTTTTGGGCTGGCTCTGGTGCTATGTGTTACACATGTACTGCTGCAGGTGACAGGGAATATTCATTCAGATAGCTAGGGGAGGAGGGAGTGCAGACCCTAAGTGAAGATGTGCTTTGATTTCCATGAGGAGTGAAGGAGTGAGGCTCCTAGCTCTTTGCCTTGGGTGGGTGAATAGGTGGTGCTATAAAGCAGGGTGCTTAGGGAGAGCTCGGTCACGGGATCAAGGTGAAATATGATTTCAAATGGCAGCCTCCCATCGCAAGGGTTAATGGTTTGATTTATCCCATTGTAAACCTGGATCTGCAGCTCAAAAGGCACCTTGTTCCCTATATAGTGCACTACTTTTAAACAGAACCCTATGGGCCTTGGTCAAAAGTAGGACATTGGTCAAAAGTACATTAGTGCACTATATAGTAAATAGGGTGCCATTTTGAACGCAGCCCAGGTTGACTATTGAAGTAAACCCCTATCTCTCTGCTTTCTCTAGCTGAAGTCTCCCCAGTCAGTAAGAAAGTCATTGATACTGTAAGTCTACCTCCAGATCTACTCCCATACTTATCTTTCCATGGATAAGCTCTGTCAAAGACGAGGAGATTTATGAACATCTGTCAGTGCTTTCTGCAGTTGATTTGTTTTCCTGGCTGACCAAGTCCTCCAAAAGCCCAGGTATCACTACAATATTAGGGGGAATACCAGGGGCTGGAGAGGGGCTCTTGTCTCTCCAAAAGCTTAGTCTATGTGGTCCCTTCCTGCCATAACAAATTATGTAGATCTGAAAACATACTTGAGTGAGTGGTGCATCTTTATCCCTACAGAGTGTAATGAACTAGAGGTGCAGGTATTAGTCTGATGCCATGGCTGTGGGGGTCAACTGTACCTACTCTACGTGTTTTGTCATGTGGATTAGAGAGGAGTGGACAGGGAGTGTAGACCTACCTAAATGAGGGGATGTCCCTAGTGTTGTAATAAAGGGGTTCAGGAGTACAGCTGTACCCCCTCAGTGTGGTGTAACATGGGAGGGGTCTGACCTGAGGTGCATGTGGGTGAGGCGCTCCATTTCCTGCTCCATGTGGTCCTGCAGTTCTCCTGGACGCAGCAGCACCTGGCAGATAGGACAGATGGGGGCCTGGCTGTCATACAGAGACACCTTCTTCTTACCTGGAGGAAGGGAGAGAGAGAGAGAGAGAGAGAGAGAGAGAGAGAGAGAGAGAGAGAGAGAGAGAGAGAGAGAGAGAGAGAGAGAGAGAGAGAGAGAGAGAGAGAAAGACAGACATAGAGAGGAGGAAGGAAAGATAGATAGAGAGAGAAAGAGAGAGAGGGGAGAAAGAGAGACATCAAGGGAAGCTAGGATGAGATCAGTCCACAGGGTCGTGTCCCTCAGGCAAGCGGGAGGGATGGATGGGGCAGCAGGATTAAGTGCCTCAGATTTCACTTCCCTGGACTGAGAATCGCTGGGCCCTAACGCATGTCTCCAGTTACCTCATTAACACTAACAGAGTGAGCGACTGATTGAGCCCAGCAACACTCCATGGATCACATTCTGGCTCTACATCATTTCAACCATATTACAGGAAAGGCATACTGTACACACACTCATGCACACATGTTTAAAACACAGAGAAGTCAAATAAGGGCTTGAAGGACATACAGTAGGCTATATGATGTAATGAGCCAGTTCATTGTCTTTGCGTGACTGTGTGTGTGTGTGTGTGTGTGTGTGTGTGTGTGTGTGTGTGTGGAAACAGGAGTGCATTATGAGTTCCAGTGTGTGTATACGTCTAGGTATAGAGGAGATGTCTGGGCTAAAAGCGTCTCCTAGTAAAAATATATCCTCAGTCTGTGACTCTGGATGAAGGGGACTTCCTCCTTGCTCTCTGATGCTGTCTTTCTGATTCCCAAATGGTACCCTATTCCTTATATAGTGCAATACTTTTGACCAGGACCCTGCTCAAAAGTAGTGCACTATATAGGAAATAGGGTGCCATTTGGGACGCATTTTCTGTCTCTTTGCTGTTTTGGATCCCGAGTCGGCCAATCAGACGGGTCTATTCTTAGACCAGGAACAATGGGCCTACCCTGACACGGGATATCCTGTTGGGGCGGGCTGTCAGGGCGACAAACAGTGTAGGTAGAGGCAGGCAGGCGGGTGGCGGGCGGCAGACACTGTCCCCTGTCCCCCCTGCCCCCCTTGTCTGTCTGCCCTGACATCACGAACACACAGCCAGTGGGACACTTTTATCCTTATCCGCCCCCATGACACCAAGTCTGAACGCGGCGACATCAGGGTTTTACTGAGAGGAAGACAGCTAAATGGTTTTGGGGTTTGAGGTAACAGAATTGTACCAAAATAAAATAGGTGCTACAGACAAATAAAACACACACACACACACACACACACACACAAACACACAGGCTATGAAAAGGGCAGGTTTTCTTGGTCCTGCCTGTTTGTGTGCTTGACTCTGAGCACCCTTCCTGATAATGGCTCCGAAAGCTGTCCTCAACAAGTGTCTCGTCCATTGTGTACAAATGCAGTTGGACAGGGCTATTACCGGGAGGTAACCTAGGAACAGGGCAGCAGAGCTGGGCTATAACGTCTATAGTCTTAAACACTTTAAAGCCTTAGATCTCTGCTCTGTGCTCAGTATAAATCCTTAAGCCCAGAAAGTCTGTGTCCTTGACTTCAGAGGGCAGTGTTGTATTTGTCTAGTGATGTGATGCGCTGCTACCCTGTTTGAGCTGGTGATGGATCAGTCTCACCTCCCTCCAAGACAACACACACATAAACACAGAGCGCAGAGCAGCATACTGCAGACAGGGGCCCTCCAGGGGCCCATATCCCTGCCCAGATATTGGCCTGTCACAACTATTGCCTGCAAGAGTACAGACTCATCAGTAAGGAGCTAGCAGGGTCAATGTTAGCATGCATCCCTACTGTTGCACACACACGCATACGCATACGCACGCACACACACACACACACACACACACACACACACACACACACACACACACACACACACACACACACACACACACACACACACACACACACACACACACACACACCATATCTCTGTGGCTCTCAGCTTACCCCCCTCCTCCCCGCCTGGCTCCCAGTCAAGCGTGCCGGTGCATACTCAACTCCTATTCCCCAGCACTACTACTTAACAGCCCCACACTCTGGACACCTTAAGTGACTTTGAAAAATAGGTAATCGATTACAATTCTGCGTCTCTCTGTTTCTCTCACCTCACACCCTCTCCCGCCCGCTGCATCCCTGCACATCTATTTCTAATTTTCTGCCCCTACCTTTTCATCTTCCCTCGCTCCGCTCGTCCTATTTCTTTCCATTCGTTCTCTTTCTCTCCCTTTTTTTCCTCTTTATTTCTTCTCTTACTCTGTTTCTATCCATTCCCTTCTCTTTCTTCTTTTTCTTTGTCTCTCTCTCTTTTTTGCTCTCTTTTCTCCTTTCATCTCCTGCGGTCTTTGTACCTGTCTCTCTCCTCTTTGCCCCATGTCTCCCTTCCCTCTCACTTCTCTTCACTCAGCAGTGGTCAGCTTTATTGCCCTGACAAGATCATTTGTGTCATGCCAAAGCAATCACGGTCCGCAAGAGTAAACAAAGAAAGATCCAATCCCATTCTGCTGCTGATAAAGTGCTTTCAATTCCGTGGGCAATTGCATCGAGAAAACATAGAAATCACTGGACTTTATTGTCCATGGTTGATTTAGAGTTTTTTGGGAGATGGGCTTCTTCAATTGTTTTAAATGTGCATTTAGCTCATTGTAAATAACCTACATTTTTTGTTTTACTGTAGGCCTTCAGTTCTGTGACAATTGTGCAAGTGACAATGCTACAATGTTACATCAATGGCCATTTTGTCAAACAGTGTAGGTTTTTAATGTCTGTATTTTTTCAAACAAAAAGTTAAATATGCTACAAATACCAATAGAGTTCTGTGTATACCAGAGGAGAACAACCGTTATTCTGGTGCTGTTTGTGTGGGAAGAGGTAGACAGACTATGTGGTGGTACTGAGTCCCTGTCTGTCTGAGGACAATGGAAGTGTGTGTGGTTGTGTAGCCCATCGCCTCTCCAGTCAGGCCCTTTAATTCATCTGTACACAATCAATGGGTTTAGTAATGGAGTCCTGATCACTGCAGCGAGGACCTGTCGGCCCCTTAACCACCTCCGTGTCACCTGTCACACCCCAACACACACATACACACACACACACACACCACCTAACCTGAGATATGTAGCCTTAGCTCAGAGAGGAGAGAGCTTTTTGATCTCTGCAGCACGTAGTGTGGGTGGGTAGACAGTGACAGAGACAGGACTCCCTGAGGGCATGCAGGCAGCAGGCAGGGCTGTGACAGTGGACAGGACAGTCTGCAGGGCCCAAGCCTCACACTGACTACCATTTTAACACTCCAGGAAAAGTCTGAACTTGTTCTGCACACAAGTTCTGCATATTTCGGGATTTTCAAAACAACTGAATGAATTGTATTGCCAGACTTGTAGTACATTTTACAAGTAAGAAAACATTTAGGTCACATTAGCTTAAAGCCTATTTGTTGTGTGGTAATGACAACAGATGTATGAACACAACACCGAACTGTGTTAGTTCTTTCATCCCACAGAGTCTACATACAGCATAATGGGGCAGATGCTCCAGGACTTAGGGCACAGGAGGTTGGTGGCACCTTAATTGGGGAGGACGGGCTCATGGTAATGGCTGGAGCGGAATAGTGGAATGGTATCAAATACATCAAACACATGGAAACCATTCCATTGACTCCGCTCCAGCCATTATTATGAGCCGTCCACCCCTCAGCAACCTCCACTGATTTAGGGGTAGTAGTGTGATTGTCTGAAGTGGCTCTGTCTGGGGGCTGTGTGGTGAGAAACTCCTCCCTTCTCTGTGAGCTGAGAGCAGGCCGGGAATGGACAGATGGAAGTTTAGCCATAGCTGTGCTGTCATTTCACCAGGGAGCCAGAGAGACAGAGAGAGAGAGAGAGAGAGCAGCCAGAGAGCAGTCAGTCTAATGAAAAACAAGCTGACGTGCCTATCTGTCAACCTGCTGACAGATAAACATCAGCCTTAGAGCAGGGGTGATCTCTCTCTCTCTGCCGCTCTCTCTCTCTCTCTCTCTCTCTCTCTCTCTCTCTGCCGCTCTCTCTCTCTCTCTCTCTCTCTCTCTCTCTCTCTCTCTCTCTCTCTCTCTCTCTCTCTCTCTCTCTCTCTCTCTCTCTCTCTCGCTCTTTCTCTCACTCTTTCTCTCTGTCTCTCCCTCTCTCTTCCTGTCTCTCTCTCTCCCTCTATGTCTGTGTGGGTGGGTGTTAAAGTGAGAATTTCAGGAAGATAGTTGGATGTATTGTCTGTTGCTTGGTTAATGTTTGTCAGTTTTTGCCACACTGTTTAAACTTGCAAATAGACATTTGCTGTAAGTGCTGCATTTTAGAGAATGACCCAATGCGTTGTCCTTTGGCACCATTTATAAATATCACACCTTTCCTGATACACATTGGTTCCAAATAACGTCTTTCTCTGTCCAATCTCAGCCCCTGACAACAGACCATCTCTTATCCCCCTGTGGTAATCTTTCAATCTCACCTATGATGCCACATCTTCAAAAGTTTTCCTGATCTGTCACGGGCATCATCAATAAGGGCCCAGTGGCCACCGTGTGTGTGTGTTGGGGGCCTAATGTGTTTCCTATAGACAGGCCCATTATGTGTGGCTGTGTGTGTGGCTGCAGCCCCCCAGTCTGGTGTCCACATCCTCCCCAGAGAGGATTGACTAAAGGCAGACAGCCTGTGATTAATCATGGACCATGAGGAACAGTGAAACAGAGAGGGTGCAGTCACAGATAGACAGAGACAGAGGCAGGCGGACTTAGTGGTCCTTCCCTCTCTACACAGCCACATCTGGGTACTGATTCTGCTTTCTGTCTATTGGTCTATTCTCTCTCTCTTTCTCCTCTGATGCTATACTGTGGCTGCGTCATTGACCCTTTCCCCTCCGCTTTCTCTCTCTCACTTTATCCCCATCTCTCTACCCCTCGTCTCTTGTCAGTTCCTAGTTCTCTCTCTATCCCTTTCTCTCATCCTCTCTCATTCTCAACCCCCCTCTTTCTCTCTCTGTCTCTCTCTTTCCCTCAGGGCAGTGAGTGATGGGAATTGGTCGACAGAGAGATAAATCCTGGGGAAGGAGGGGGTTTTGCACGCGGCACTTGTCAGCGCGTTAAAGATGATTAATGTGGGATGCCCCCCTCCGCCGGACCCCTTGGCTCTGAGAGGGGGGGTGACTCCTCCGTTTAATCTGTGGGAGCGAAGGGGACGCTGAGGCAGGCAGGGAGAGAGGGAATGAGGGAGGAGGAGGGGAGGGAGGAGGGGGGCAATAACAAGGAAATAGGCCTGACAAAACTTTTTAGTGCTGAGATTCCTCACCAAAATGCCACACGACCAGGGGAAGGGAGGAAGAGGCTGCTGCCTCCGCTCGCTGTGGCCTGACAGTTCTGATTGAGTGCTGGCCTAATCTCTTCTAATGCGCCAAGATGGATCATCTCATCTTCTTCTCCCATCCCACACTGCCTCACTGCCTGGCCCCCAATCTCTCCTTTTAATATCTGCCACTGTTTACCTTTATCAGGCCACTCCACTTAACCAGCCCAAGTCCTCTCCACTCGTCTCCTAGACACGACTAATGCCACACAGAGGCTGCATCCCAAATGGCACCCTATTCCCTATGTTGTGCACTTCTTTTGAACCGGATCCTATGGGCCCTGGTTAAAAGTAGTGCACTAAATAGGGAATAGGGTGCCATTTGAGGCACACACAGACTCAATCACACGACTCCCTCCTCCACCACAACATGCCAGCCAGCCAAACTGTAATTATCTAAAGTATTCCCATCACTTAACCCCTTTCCTTAAAATCAATGATAAGAGGTGTTATGAGAAATCGAGACAGCCGATTAGACGACAGATGGTGAAATGAGAGCGTGTTTCTACGGAAGACTGCAGCCTGATGGAGAGAGAGAGAAAGATAGAGAGATGGATAGAGAAAGAGAGAGCGACAGAGAAGAGGAGGAGATTGAGATTGGGTGTGTTGCGTCCTGTTGTGTTTCACCACATCCATGTATTAAACCCTGTCGTGCTCCGGTGCCTGCCGGTCTTATCAGAGCCGCCAAACGGCTGCACAGTCCCTATCATGGTGCATGGCTATGGCTATTGGTGGATGTGAGGAGGGTGAATTTAACTGAGTGGGCCGGATGAGGCTGGGTTGGTGCGTGGCGATGTATAACGGCTCTGGAGCTCACCCCGACACTTCTTACATGTTGTTTTATAAGCCACCCTGTAAAGAAGAGAAGCAGACTATGCTGAATGAAGGCTGCAGCTAGCTGCTACAGCTGGCAGAGGGCCACAGCGTTTCACAACGGAACTCAAACAGCATGGGCCTCTTTAATTCAACTGCCTTACGTATCTGTGTCCATAAAAACATATGTAGCTACAGTGGATACTGTTTCACTGGCTTTTGTGTAAAAATATACTTAAAAAATACAAGTATTATACAATAATATTAGCAACAGTGTGCGCTATATCAATTATTGGCTAAAATAGCTTTTATGCAGCGGATTTTTGTAATTGTTATGAGTGTGTAACCATGGTGTGTGTGTACACAGGCAGCCCTACTGCAGTCGGTTCTCCTCCTACAGAGCCCCATGCAGTCTGCTGTTTGCTGCTGAAACAAGAGCTCAGCACTGCTAGCTCCCTAATGCGTAACGTACTGGCCAGAGAACAAAGACATTTTACTAATAGGCTCTCGGGGAGGACTGGAGCGCCTTTTGAAATCCCAAAGTGTTAACATTGTAGGGGTGCTTTAAGTGGAGGCTGGCAGGCAGGCGGGGGTAGGTGGGGGCTCTAGTTGTGTAGTGTTGTGTAGTGCGCTCACCTGGGAGTCTATGACCCGGCACAGCTGCCGCAAGTAAAGTTGCCTCCACAACGGAACACACTGCTGACTTCACAGGCGCCTGCCTACCTGCCTGCTGCCTGCCCACACTGCACCACAGCTTTATTACTAGGACCTTTAACTCAGCTTTTACACAGCCTGGGAGTGTGTGTGCGTGTCTGTGTTTGTGTGTGTGTGTGTGTGTACATTCATATACAGTTGAAGTCGGAAGTTTACATACACTTAGGTTGGAGTCATTAAAACTCGTTTTTCAACCACTACACACATTTCTTGTTAACAAACTCGATTTTTGGCAAGTCGGTTAGGACATCTACTTTGTGCATGACACAAGTAATTTTTCCAACAATTGTTTACAGACAGATTATTTCACTTATAATTCACTGTATCACAATTCCAGTGGGTAAGAAGTTTACATACACTAAGTTGACTGTGCCTTTAAACAGCTTGGAAAAGTCCAGAAAATGATGTCATGGCTTTAGAAGCTTCTGATAGGCTAATTGACATCATTTGAGTCAATTGGAGGTGTACCTGTGGATGTATTTCAAGGCCTACCTTCAAACTCGGTGCCTCTTTGCTTGACATCATGGGAAAATCAAAATAAATCAGCCAAGACCTCAGAAAAAAAATTGTAGACCTCCACAAGTCTGGTTCATCCTTGGGAGCAATTTCCAAACGCCTGAAGGTACCACGTTCATCTGTACAAACAATAGTACCCAAGTATAAACACCATGGGACCACGCAGCCGTCATACCGCTCAGGAAGGAGACGCGTTCTGTCTCCTAGAGATGAACGTACTTTGGTGCGAAAAAGTGCAAATCAATCCTAGAACAACAGCAAAGGACCTTGTGAAGATGCTGGAGGAAACAGGTACAAAGGTATCTATATCCACAGTAAAACGAGTCCTATATTGACATAACCTGAAAGGTCACTCAGCAAGGAAGATGCCACTACTCCAAAACCGCCATAAAAAAGCCAGACTACGGTTTGCAACTGCACATGGGGACAAAGATCGTACTTTTTTGAGAAATGTCCTCTGGTCTGATGAAACAAAAATATAACTGTTTGGCCATAATGACCATTGTTATGTTTGGAGGAAAATGGGTCGCAAATGGGTCTTCCAAATGGACAATGACCCCAAGCATACTTTCAAATTTGTTGCAAAATGGCTTAAGGACAACAAAGTCAAGGTATTGGAGTGGCCATCACAAAGCCCTGATCTCAATCCTATAGAAAATATGTGGACAGAACTGAAAAAGCATGTGGGAGCAAGGAGGCCTACAAACCTGACACAGGTACACCAGCTCTGTAAGGAGGAATGGGCCAAAATTCACCCAACTTATTGTGGAATGCTTGTGGAAGACTACCCGAAACGTTTGACCCAAGTTAAACAATTTAAAGGCAATGCTACCAAATACTAATTGAGTGTATGTAAACTTCTGACCCACTGGGAATGTGATGAAAGAAATAAAAGCTGAAATAAATCATTCTCTCTACTATTATTCTGACATTTCACATTCTTAAAATAAAGTGGCGATCCTAACTGACCTAAGACATGGAATTTTTACTAGGATTAATTGTCAGGAATTGTGAAAAACTGAGTTTAAATGTATTTGGCTAAGGTGTATGTAAACTTCCGACTTCAACTATATGTGTATGTATGTGTGTGCGTCAACATGCTCTAAATGATTATGCAGGAAATATATACAGCACATTTAATTATAATCTGTTAGGTCAGATTTAAACAGAAAATGTTTTTTTTTAAATAATTGGACAGTTTACATAGAAACTAAAAATAGATGACTCCCAAAGGTTCTCAGAGACAATAGTACACTTTCTCACTGTCACCACGTTTTTATAACCCACCACCAAGTATCTCACAAGGCCTCACAGAACAATGAAAATCTCTGACATAATACATTTGTTTCATTCATTTATTTCTTCCCTCCATCACTCTCTCCATCCCTCTTTCCATTCTGCCAGCCGAGCAGCACTTACACAGGATCAATTAGCATCAATTATGTGCTGACTTCATTTAACTGTATCGCGCTAGGATCTGTCACTTTTACTTCCAGATTAATAGAGGCCCCTGAACTTGTCTTTGGCAGAGGAAGATGATCATTTGTCTTTTAAAGAGAAACCTGAGAAGCAGGTTCTTAAGGCCTATATCATATTGAGTGGAGTTGTATTTTCTGCATAGGTCAATACATTGGTTCTTCCTTTAAAAGTTTTGAGCTTATGCCGCGACCGTTTGACTATCTTTTCGTAAATTAATGGAGGTGTTTTCAGTCTGAGAGTCTCTCTTCTCTGGCACTAGAGTCCTGCATCAGGCCCCAAAAAAATAGCTGGCAGTGGTCCTGGTGTTGAGAGAGAACTTGGGTAAATACAATGGCGCAATTACTCTTGACATGTGGACTGACGATTTTGGAAAAATAGGCATGGTGGGCTATTGGTTTCTCTTCCTCTAAAAACAGAAATAAATAATTATAAATAACAAACTAGCTTTTTTTTACCACAGTGTGAAAGAGTGATAGCCCCTCTATATAAAGTGAGTTTCTGAAACATGGATTCCTTCTTTGCTGATGTGAAGAAGAAACGGAATGAAAGAGAGTCCAGGTAGGATTTGTCAGCATCAAGCTGAGTGACTCACTCATTCGTTGCTTTGGATCAAAATAAATAAGTACCAACATTCTTTCGAACAGTCTTTAATAAAGAAATGTTTTGACCAACTTAATCTGCTCATGTTGTGTGTGTTCAATTATTTGTGACATTGTGGTTACAATGAAGAATGTAAACGAAATAAATCAAATAAATCCTATTCATAATTAATAATCAGATGCGTGTTCCTTATTATTTTTTTGGTCCGAATGTATTTCAGATTTTTAGACAATACAAAACATACACATACAAACGACAACTACATCACACCTGCCCAGACCCACCTGCTCACACCCCCATCTCCAGCGCCCACATCACACTCTGACACATTGCCTCAAACTGCACCATTTTGTAGTTCTATGGGTTCGAAATAGCACCCTATTCCCTATATAGTGCACTACTCATGGCACCCTCTTCCCTATATAGTGCACTACTCATGGCATCATATTCCCTATACAGTGCACTACTCATGGAACCCTATTCCCTATATCTTACGCTGTACAGCATGTGTATGAGAATGCATTGAATTGGCTTGTACTACAATCAGCTAATGAATAACATGCATGTAAACTGCACACCAAGGCACAATAAGACTAGAGAACGAACGGCAAGGTCTGACTTTATGAGTTGGCTGAGGGGAGCCGAGGGGAGCCGGCACACACAAACAGTTTGGTAAATGGAATTACATAGTGTCTACATATGGAGCCTGTCTGGGTGCCCTTGAAGGAGTGTGTTCTCCTTGTCCACCTGCATCAAGTGTTTACGCCACCCTCCTCCTATCCCTCCCATCGCCTCGCCCCCTAAAACCGCCAACATCAGTAAACAATGAAATCTCTCAGCTGAAACTCAATGTGTAACCGCATTACCCTGCCTGATAACGTCTTCAAACAATGTGCGATAAGGGGAATTTGATTTGATTCGCAGGGCCCTTTTTTTCTTTCCTTTAGAGATTGCCCCTTCTTTCCTCTCCTCCTTGTCTTGCCTGAGGCTGTAACACCGCCGCTCATCCCCCTCTAATCCCCCTCTCATCCCTCTCTCATCCCCATCTCATACCCCTCTCATCTCCATCTCATCCCCCTTTCATCCCCCTCTCATCTCCATCTCATCCCCCTCTCATCCCCTCTCATCCCTCTCTCATCCCCATTTCATCCCCCTCTCATCTCCATCTCTTCCCCCTTTCATCCCCCTCTCATCTCCATCTCATCCCCCTCTCATCCCTCTCTCATCCCCCTCTCATCCCTCTCTCATCCCTCTCTCATCCCCTCTCATCCCCTCTCATCCCCCTCTCATCCCTCTCTCATCCCCTCTCATCCCTCTCTCATCCCCCTCTCATCCCCCTCTCATCCCCCTCTCATCCCCATCTCATCCCCCTCTCATCCCCTCTCATCCCTCTCTCATCCCCCTCTCATCATCATCTCATCCCCCTCTCATCTCCATTTCACCCCCCTCTCATCCCCCTCTCATCCCTCTCTCATCCCCCTCATCCCTCTCTCATCTCCATTTCATCCCCCTCTAATCCCACTCTCATCCCCCTCTCATCCCCCTCTCATCCCCATCTCATCCCTCTCTCATCCCCCTCTCATCCCCCTCTCATCCCTCTCTCATCCCCATCTCATCCCCCTCTCATCATCATCTCATCCCCCTCTCATCTCCATTTCACCCCCTCTCATCCCCCTCTCATCCCCCTCTCATCCCTCTCTCATCTCCATTTCATCCCCCTCTCATCCCCCTCTTATCCCCATCTAATCCCCCTCTCATCCCCATCTCATCCCCCTCTCCAAAATGACACTGCCTCGCATGTACAATCAAATAAATCCACCAATCCTGTCACCCTTCATTTTGGGTTCCCCACTAAACCTAAATCAACGCAAGGTGATTCCCCTGAAGTCATCTTCATAATGGAAAATATGGGCTTTAAAGTCAAAACGAGGTGAATTAAGGCAATGGGGCCGGTAAGGGGGAGTGTGTGTGCGCCGGTGTGTGTATGTGTGTGTGTGCCTGTGTGTGTGGTGATTTGGTTTATTCTAAGTGGTGATTTAAGCAGGCTGGACAGTTACTGGGCTGATTGCAGTGAGGGGGTGGGAGGGGCTGGGAGACGGATGGGAGACGGAGCTTGGCTGTTCATTCAGAGGACGTTTGATGAAATGGAACGGGGTCATCTTCAGTTTGGCACCCCGAGCCTGCCGGTATGAGGAGTGAGGCGGGGAGGAAAGGAGGAAGAGGAGGAGAGGAGGAGATCGCTAGCCAGCACACAGGGGGCTGCTCGCCTGCTCGGGGTCTGACAGTGATGCATTGTGTTTTTAAATACCAGTGTTCCACGCCCTGCTCAAAACTGATCACACTGCTCATTCCAAACCCAGCCCCGTTGTCACTTTTAAAAAAGCAAAGGCAATCTCCTCTCCATGAGCAGAATGAATGGGAAAAGGAGGAGAGCTTCTGTTGTGCTGCCTGTTTTAGTCAAGTGGGATGTGTTCAGGAAAACTGTGTGAATTTATACATCTGTCAAAATGTGATTAAAATGCTAACAGTGTGCGTTTACACTTACCGTATGTGATTGAACATACTTGTTATAAGCTATACAAAGATCAAAACAATGTCATCATGTAGGCTGATTTCTAGTGAACAAATCCCAACAATGTAATAAATCATTAGCTAAGTGATTTACTGAAGTTTTAACACCTCTTATGAGGGACGGTGTGTGTTTTGTGTGCACGCGTGTGTATGTGTGTGTGTGCTAGTGGGGGGCTGGGGGGTTGACGGGGCGGTGTATGGGGGTGAGAGGGGAGAGTGGCTGGTGGTGGCGGGGCGCTCACGTTAGTGACAGCTGTTTATTCAATCAATCACCTTGTCGACGGTATAGCAGTGTGCTGGGGACTGGGAGATTGAGTTTTGCCTCACAAGGGAGAATGGAGCAAATTAATAGACCATTACCCAGGCGCTGACCCAGGAAATGAGGGTGATACTGCTGGGTTAGATCTGCCAGCCTGCCTGCTTCTCCACTCAGCCTCACTCTCCCCGCCTCCCCCAAGCCCCCCACGGCCCCCGGCTGCTGTTGGGGGAGGGAGGGAGGGAAGGAGGGTGGGAGGGAGCTTTAGAAGGGAATTGAACACAGAGACAGTGGCCACCACTGCACATCCACAGCACCCCCTCCACCTCCTTCAGTTCTCCCCAGAGGAAAGGGGCCATTACTGCTGGTAGGGAAGAGAGACGGCCTGGGTAGTAGTGAATGGAGGAGAGATGGAGGGGGAGCTGGTAGAGTAGAATGTATTTGCAAGCTTTGGCTAGCTAGAGAAATCATGCGTTCCTGAGAACAGGTGGGGCCTTGCTTGGCTTACTGAGCAGGCAGGGTATGAGGTCTGGGTCCTGGCCTGGGTTGCCTCCCTCTGGAGATGCTGGGGATGAGGGGTGAGCACTGAGCAGGTGTGGGGTAAAAGGGTATGAGGCGTGCTCGTGGGTGAGTGCGTGGACAAACCTCATTCAGATAGACCATTTCTCACCGGCTCGCTGTTTCTCATCAGCTCAGATAGGGGCGGTGATGAGCGAGTCAAAAGCCAACTTCTCTACACTGACTCCCCCTATTCAATTGTACTTCTTCAGCTGTACAGAGGTGAGGTGTGTCTCTAGCCTCTAACAGGGAGTGGGCTGCTCTGCTCTGGTCAGGACTCATTTCCATCCCAAAGGGCTCATCATGGTGGGAGGAGAAACAGCAGTGTCAGTGCTGGGGCCGAGATCAGCACTTTTAACACAGGGGCTGACTAATCACTTAACCACCACACTAGTATTATTTTCACACCTATTCACATCCACTGCATTTCCCCCGGCCACTTTCGAACAATACTCTAGTTAATACGGCCCCAACAGGGTAAATGGTTAGGGCACTAAGCACTGTCTTCCTTCCCCTCACTCTTCAATAGGAGCTGATGTCTGTACATTTTACATTTTAGTAATGTAGCAGACGCTCTTATCCAGAGCGACTTACAGGAGCAATTAGGGTTAAGTGCCTTGCTCAAGGGCACATCGATTACTGGCACAACGCTCTTAACCACTAATTTACTCTGTTAAAAGTAAATCCATTTCCTAAGGTGGGTTCTGTTTTGGTTGTTTAGTTTTAGCTGATGAGGCTAGCTAGCTAGCTCTTGAGTGCTGCATGTTGACTAGGCCGGGATCCCTCCTCCCTCTCTCACTTTTAGCAGGGACATGGGGGACGTTGTCGACTGTTGTTGTTGGCTGGCTGTTGTTGTCGGCTGGCTGCTGCTGAGAGTGTTATTTGCCATCTGTTTGCCACCAGGGAGTGGAGCGGGTGCGCAGAGCTCATCCTGAACAATGCTTAACAGTAATTGATAGCTAGCGCTCAGCCACAGATAGCTAACCCCCACAGGTTGCTCTTTATCAACACAACCAACACCACCGTCTCACCCCCCCCCCCCTCTCTCTCTCTCTCTCTCTCTCTCGCTCTATCTCTCTCTTTCGCTCTCCCTCCCTCTCTCTACCCCCTATCTTTATTTTTCTCTCTCTCTCTTTCTTTCTCCCTCCCTCTCTCTACCCCCCCCCCCCCCCCCTCTCTCTCTCTCTCTCTCTCTTTCTCCCTCCCTCCCTCGCTCTCATATGCTTGAGTGGGGGAATTAATTACCAGAGCCAATTAACTGTTTATACTCTGATGTTTTAACTAATTACCTCTAATGGCAGCGGCCAGCCGAGTTAATTGAATTCTAACGGTGGGGCTGAATGCAGGTTTGGAGTGGAGGCTGAATGAGAAGAAGCCTGTCTGGGGTAGAGCTGCCTGCCTCATCAGGCAGTAGAGGGAAGAGCTAGAGCTGTTCTCCTCCCACCTCCTCCCACCTCCCAGGTTATTAACACCCACCGCCTGTCACTACCCTTTAGATGGTGTGCCACACTGCACGCCTGACACGGATACAAACACAAGCACACACACACACATGCAAGCACACAGACATTCACACACTGTAAACATGCCAAACCATTCATGGATTGATGACGTACACATACAGTATTTATGCATTTTCACATCTTCAGGACTGAGACTAGTAAAATCATATGTCAGACATTTTACATATTCTATGGTGTTTGTGAAAATGTACACTACCGTTCAAAAGTTTGGGGTCACTTCGAGATGTCCTTGTTTTCGAAAGAAAAGCAATTTTCGTGTCCATTAAAATAACATCAAATTTATCAGAAAAACAGTGTAGACATTGTTAATGTTGTAAATGGCTATTGTAGGTTGAAACGGCTGATTTTTAATGGAATATCTACATGGGCGTACAGAGGCTCAATATCAGCAACCATCAGTCCTGTGTTCCAATGGCACGTTGTGTTTGCTAATCCAAGTTTATCATTTTAAAAGGCTAATTGATCATTAGAAAACCCTTTTGCAATTATGTTAGCACAGCTGAAAACTGTCGTGCTGATTAAAGAAGCAATAAAACTGGCCTTCTTGAGACTAGTTGAGTATCTGGAGCATCAGCAATTGTGGGTTCGATGACAGGCTCAAAATGTCCAGAAACAAATAACTTTCTTCTGAAATTCGTCCGTCTATTCTTGTTCTGAGAAATGAAGGCTATTCCATGCGAGAAATTGCCAAGAAACTGACAGGCGCCTCACAGGTCCTCAACTGGCAGCTTCATTAAATAGTACCCGCAAAACACCAGTCTCAACGTCAACAGTGAAGAGGCAACTCCGGGATGCTGACCTTCTAGGCTGACCTTCATCTCAGACTGCCCATCTTAATCTTTTCTTTTTATTGGCCAGTCTGAGATATGGCTTTTTCTTTGCAACTCTTCCTAGGTCAGCACCCCTGAGTCACCTCTTCACTGTTGACATTGAGACTGGTGTTTTGCAGGTACTATTTAATGAAGCTGCCAGTTGAGGACCTGTGAGGCGTCTGTTTCTCAAACTAGACACTCTAATGTATTTGTCATCTTGCTAAGTTGTGCACCGGGGCCTCCCACTCCTCTTTGTATTCTGGTTAGAGCCAGTTTGTGCTGTTCTGTGAAGGGAGTAGTACACAGCGTTGTATGAGATCTTCAGTTTCTTGGCAATTTCACTCATGGAATAGCCTTCATTTCTTAGAACAAGAATAGACTGACGAGTTTCAGAAGAAAGTTATTTGTTTCTGGCCTTTTTGATCCTGTAATCGAACGCACAATTGCTGATGCTCCAGATACTCAACTAGTTTCAAGAATGCCAGTTTTATTGCTTCTTTAATCAGCACAACAGTTTTCAGCTGTGCTAACATAATTGCAAAAGGGTTTTCTAATGATCAATTAGCCTTTTAAAATGATAAACGTGGATTAGCAAACACAACGTGCCATTGGAACACAGGACTGATGGTTGCTGATAATGGGCCTCTGTATGCCTATGTAGATATTACATAAAAAATCTGCCGTTTCCAGCTACAATAGCCATTTACAACATTAACAATGTCTACACTGTATTTCTGATCATTTTTGATGTTATTTTAATGTACAAAAAATTTGCTTTTCTTTTGAAAACAAGGAAATGTCTAAGTGACCCCAAACTTTTGAACGGTAGTGTATATTATGATTGCCATTATACAGAACACAGGGCTACAGTCCATGGCCGTGGCTCGGTGAGCATTGCCTGTTTCACTAATATAGATCTGAAAATGGGTCCTTGGCTGAGCCATAAAATCTGCATAAGACTGTAAAGGCTTAATGATTTGAAAGTTATAAGAGAAAGCGCTGAGGGTTTGGGTGATCAATCATATCTAACAACGCCACGTACGCCAAATGGTCTGCCTCCTGACCCCACGCTTTGCATGCAGGGAACAGAACAGGCTCTCCCACGAACACTGGGAGAAGAGTGTCGTACTCCGAGACAACGGTGCACATCTCTAACCTCTCCCCTCTCCCCTCTGCCCCTGCAACCGCAACACAGCCTGAAACAGGGTTCCTTTTACACATGTTAACCTGCTGGCCTCGCCCCACTAACAGTGATCAATAGCTCTCACTACTAGGGCCCTCTCAGTTAGTACTAGAGCACTGGTCACCAACCGGTCGATCGCGGTATTCCTAGTCGATCCAAGGCATTCCTATTTTGTAAAAAAGCCTTGCGTTCCTATTTTTTTTATTAGTTTCGTGCTGTTGGCGGTAGGTGCACTTGATTTAGCAGCCCTAGCGCCGGGAAGGCAAAGTGTTCCTATTTTGACACCATTTAATGTGTCTGAAGTTAGAACTCCACCTATCCGGCAGGCCCAGAGAGCAAATCAAGTGCACCTATAGGCCTTCCGCTGGCCAATCAGATAGCTCAGATCACCGTGTCTGCACAGTTTCCTCGAGCCATACACTTTAAAAAGAAGCCTTGAACGCACAGCAAAGTTGATACTGTACATTTTCTAAATGTTTAAAACCATGACTAGAGAGAGACTCAACGAATACAGCAAAAAAGCCGCTGTTTTTATAAGTAAGTTAATGTTTAAGTTGTTATTAAGCACTAGTGTCAACACCTTGTTCAAGACTTTTATAAGCGTTCTCCCTACTTCCACTCACGCTACAACCATCACTGCAGCTGCAATGAATGACTATAGCAAAGAGTTCCAATAAGCTTGTGTTATTATTAGCGGCGTGTGTCTTTTTTAATATCGAGAAATATTTAACTTTCTCTGGTCATAGGAGTAACAACATGCGACTTGAGTTTTGCCATCAGCTGGAAGACTGTGCCCCCTCAGACTGACCATCAGATGCAGGCCATCGGTCCAGTAAATTATTATGCTCACTCAGCTGTGCCTCACAAGTAATACAACAAATTATCTATTACCAGTGTGATCATATACTGTACTTAATTTTTAAAATATAATTTCTAAATGGTCTGAGAAGAACAACATTTACATTTTAATAAACGCTCTTATCCAGAGCGACTTACAGTAGTAAGTGCATACATTTTCATACTTTATTTTCCCCATACTGGTCCCCCATGGGAATCGAACCCACAACCCAGTAAGCGCCATGCTCTACCAACTGAGCCAAACGGGACATTGGCAGAGCAATTCAAGCATAACCAATATGCAGTATTGGGGCTATAGCCTACCGCACAAACCTCATTGCTACAGAACAATTTTTTATTGGTTAATGTTGCATAGGCTTATGTTAATGTTGCATAGGCTTACACACACACACACACACACACACACTCACACACACACACACACACACACACACACACACTCACACACACACACACACACACACACACACACACACACACACACACACACACACACACACACACACACACACACACACACACACACACACACACACACACACACACACACACACACCACCCCAGCCCAACCCACACACTCCCCGACCCCTGAGCTCCCACTTCCACGGCAGGCAGGCATGCAGGAGGAGAGGAGAGGAGAGGTGGAGGAGAGGAGGAGGGGAGTGGAGCAGGGATTTCCTGTTCCTAGCCTGTGCTCATCTGTCAGCTACTGGCACACTGAAACAGGCTAACACCTCCATCACACAAGCCATTTACAGCCTAAGCCCAGAGTAGATAGACCTCCTCCCCCTTGACTGGGGCCACAGCGGCTGGGGCTCACCGCACAGCTAGCGCTGTTAACATGGCACCTGTCTAGAGTGGAGGGGAGGGATACCCCCCCCCCCCCCCCCTTATTTGGGGGGCACAAACACACAGACATGTACGGAAGCATTCATGCACAAGCAGGCACACACACACGCGCACACGCACGCACGCACACACACAAGCCACATCACCCCCATTCTCTCTCCCATTCTCATCTGCCAGACAGACTGTGTCAGGAGCACTGAGCCTCAGAAATATGGCCCAGGGGTCAAAACGCTAAAGCAGAGGAATAATAACCAGGCAGGCTACTAGTTAGACATCTCTCAATACAATGCTATGGTAGCCAGGACTGGACAGGAATAGACTGGGCTGGACTAGACAGGATGAGAGAAGAGGACAGCACTGGACAGGACAGGAGGAGAGGAGAGGAGAGGAGAGGAGAGGAGAGGAGAGGAGAGGAGAGGAGAGGAGAGGAGAGGAGAGGAGAGGAGAGGAGAGGAGAGGAGAGGAGAGGAGAGGAGAGGAGAGGACTGTACTGGACAGGACAGGAGGAGAGGAGAGGACAAGACAAGACAAGAGGAGAGGAGAGGACAGGACAGGACAGGACTGGACAGGACAGGAGGAGAGGACAGGACAAAACAGGACAGGACAGCTTGCATTTGGCTCCTCAGTCATTCACTCACTACTGGCCTCAGTATTGGTTCTGCTTGTTTGGTCAGGTTGCCTTGCAGACCTAGACAATCTGTGATTTAAAAGGGCAATTGCTGTGTCTGATATATGGCCAGCATTGGTACATCACAATAGTGTCAGGATCCACTCATGAGATTCCTAGAATGATTAGGGGAGAGATAGGGAAATATAAATGCAAGATGCAAATCAGGAATACACCAAAATTGGTGTCTATTGAAACCCCTCCATATACAGTGGCTTGCGAATGTATTCACCCCCCTTGGCATTTTTCCTATTTTGTTGCCTTACAACCTGGAATTAAAATGTTTCCCCTTAAACCACTCAATTGTTGCTTTAGAAGTATGCTTAGGGTCATTGTCCTGCTGGAAGGTGAACCTCCATCCCAGTCTCAAATCTCTGGAAGACTGAAACAGGTATCCCTCAAGAATTTCCCTGTGTTTAGCGCCATCCATCATTCCTTCAATTCTGACCAGTTTCCCAGTCCCTGCCGATGAAAAATATCCCCACAGCATGATGCTGCCACCACCATGCTTCACTGTGGGCATGGTGTTCTCGGGGTGATGAGAGGTGTTGGGTTTGCGCTAGACATAGCGTTTTCCTTGATGGCCAAAAAGCTCAATTTTAGTCTCATCTGACCAGAGTACCTTCTTCCATATGTTTGGGGAGTCTCCCACATGCCTTTTGGCGAACACCAAACGTGTTTGCTTATTTTTTTCTTCAAGCAATGGCTTTTTTCTGGCCACTCTTCCGTAAAGCCCAGCTCTGTGGAGTGTACGGCTTAAAGTAGTCCTATGGACAGATACTCCAATCTCTGCTGTGGAGCTTTGCAGCTCCTTCAGGGTTATCTTTGGTCTCTTTGTTGCCTCTCTAATTAATGCCCTTCTTGCCTGGTTTTGGTGGGCGGCCCTCTCTTGGCAGGTTTGTTGTGGTGCAATATTCTTTAAAAAATGTTATAAAGGATTTAATGGTGCTCCGTGGGATGTTCAAATTTTAGAATATTTTTTTATAACCCAACCCTGATCTGTACTTCTCCACATCTTTGTCCCTGACCTGTTTGGAGAGCTCCTTTGTCTTCATGGTGGTGCCCCTTGCTTAGTGGTGTTGCAGACTCTGGGGCCTTTCAGAAGAGGTGTATATATACTTAGATCATGTGACACTTAGATTGCACACAGGTGGACTTTATTTAAGTAATTATGTGACTTCTGAAGGTAATTGGTTGCACCAGATCTTATCTTAACATATTCACACACCATTTTTCTGTTATTTATTTTTTAGAATTTTTTGAAAGAAGTAATTTATTTCATTTCACTTCACCAATTTGGACTATTTTGTGTATGTCCATGACATGAAATCCAAATAAAAATCCATTTAAATTACAGGTTGTAATGCAACAAAATAGGAAAAACGCCAATGGGGATGAATACTTTTGCAAGGCACTGTACCCCCTTTAGACGATACATTTCACAATATCCTATAGCCTTTTGAGGCTGACGTTAACGTTACTGTTGAGAGGATGATTCAGACGATTCTGTTTCCTCCCCTGAAATCCCCCCAGTGATGGATTGACACCTCTTGCTCTCCGCCGGTCTGAAATGCTCAGCCCCGCTCAGCCCCCATCCCCTTTCAGCTCTAACCGTTATCAGCCCTTGTCACAAACGGAGGAACTTGGATAATCCCTCAGTGTGCATATCTCTATCTCTGCGGCTCATGCTGCCTGCTATATTTCCCCTCGTCTGAGAAGAGTATCAGAGTGTCAGATTTCTCTGTGCTGTGGAGAGACTGCATGGCAGAGAGAGCGAGAGAGAGAGGTTGAGATAGAGAGAGAGAGGTTGAGAGAGAAAGAGGTTGAGAGAGAGAGGTTGAGAGAGTGAGAGGTTGAGAGAGAGATACGTTGAGAGAGAGAGCGAGAGAGCGAGAGAGGTTGAGAGGATGAGAGAGCGAGAGAGAGAGAGAGAGGTTGAGATAGAGAGAGAGGTTGAGAGAGAGAGGTTGAGAGAGAGGTTGAGAAGGAGAGAGGTTGAGAGAGAGAGAGAGAGAGAGAGAGAGAAGGGGGGGGGGTTCTTAATAAAGGCAGGGATGTAGGGCTGAGAGGCTGATGGGAGCTGAGGAGTGGGCTGTGATGGCTATCAGGCCTGGAGGAGTGGGTATTACAGTGGGCAGAGAGACCTGTAGGCTGGGTGATAAAAGGAGTCACAGGGTCCTGGAGGCTGTGATTGCCATCACACCACTGCCATTGGACATCATTGGGATGTTATCCCTTTCCCTCTCTCTCCCCCTCTTTCTCTCTCTCTTGCACGGCTGGCTCTGTCTATGGGGCTCAGCCTCTGTCTCCTCTCTTCTTCTCCTCCTCTCAGAGTGTGATATGAGTTCTAACAGTAGAGGGAGATGTTACTCTTCGGCTGCTCCTATCTACTCTGTCCCTCGCTGTCTTTAACCCCTCTGATTAGGGGTCCTAGTCACTAAGTGTGTAGTGGTATAGCGCCGGGGTGATCTGATCCTGTACTAGCCTCCTCATCCTCAGCCATGGGTCTGACCGTACGGTACAAAGGTAGTAGAGGAGGAGGCTGGGAGAGAGAGGCTCTAAAGCCCCCTGTCTCTCCCCGGTGTATCGTACCACATTCTCAGTTCAGAATGGGTGCACGGCCGATCAATAGAAAATTAAAGAGCCTGAGAATGGTTTCTGATGGTGCTCACACATTAACCCCCTTCATTGGCCGTGTCCCAAATGACACCCTATTCCCTATATAGTGCACTCATTTAACCAGGGCCCATAGGGTAAAAAGTAGCGCACTATGGAGGGAATCGGGTGCCATTTGGGACGGAGCCTCTGCCTCTCATCTCTCCTACAAACTGCCGCTACTGAGCAGCTCTATTTGAACCGTCTGGAGTAAAAGGGTTGGAGCAGAAGAGGGGAAGAAAAAATGCTCTCAGCGATTGACAGGAGGTGGTGGTGTTTAGGAGTTGAAGCATTAAAAATGAAAATAAAGAAATGGAGGAGAGGAGCGTAACAGCAGTGAGAGGAGAGGGAGAGAGCGAGAGGGAGAGAGGGAGAGAGGCTGTCGTATAGCTAGCTGTCTGGGGACTCAAATCTCAGAGCAATTTTCAGGGTGGGTGATTGGCAGCTTGATGTGTATTCTTCCCCTGTAGGAGCCGGTGATAACTCTGGCCCATTCCCCATCTCACAGGCCTGTTGTGGAGCTATTACAATGACAATAGCAATAAGGGACATTTATCACTCCAGCCTCCTGAGGGCTGACGGAAAGGGCCCATCAACAGGTCTGGTGGGGACCGGGAGCCAGCCAGGGGAGCTGGAGGTTCACTGAGCCTGAATTACAGAGCACTCTCAGCCGGAAAACAATATGTTCAGCCTCTGCCTCAGCACCACCGATTGGGCTGCACAATGCACACAGAGACACTGACACAGAGATACACTCAAACACACAGAGAGAATCTGACTTCTTATTTTGCACTTGACTGAGGACCATTTAGATAATTCAATATTGTTGAAAAATGAAACCTCCGCTTGCTCGCTGTTCCGATTACGCACATCCTCAGTTATCATTGTAATTCATTATTTCGATTTTCAAATTGTAAAAGAAAAATTTATAATTGTAATCACATTCTACCCCTACCATATGTGTGTTGTTATTTCGTATTGTTTTATTCACACCCTATGACTGATTGAGTGGTCCGAGGCAGCGTCGCTGGCTAGCAGGAACAATGCACTGTGTTAAGATGTGGGCAGTGTACTGGTCTCTTTGTGTCTTTGTGGCCCAGTGTTAATGGTTCTATTGTGACAGGGACGGTGGGGACAGTGGCACCAACAGAACCACAGCTGCACACTGGTCTGGTGTAGAGCAGTGACAGGGCCTGTGGGGAAGGGAGGGAGGGAGGAAGTGGGGAAGGAGTGGTGTGTTGTGGAAAAGGAGGGCCTGGGTATTGTCTGGTGATGACTCACCCACCACAACTTAACGTGGTCCAGTCAGTTGTACAAGCAGCAGCTGGCCTAAAGGCACTTTTACAGCAGACCACTTGTAGGGGGTGCCAGTCGTGAGAGAACACCGTCCGGGACACATTCTTCACAGCATCCCATCTGGCCCTGTTAGTTAGGTGTAAAAAACAACTAACTGTTCATTTTCATGCTCCCCATGTATCACTTTGGAGATCTTAAAACAGGGGCTGCATGGCAGAGGAAAACCTTGCACTCTTTAAGATCAGAGAGACAGCATAACATAAAGAGAGGGGAGATAGATTGATGCCGGTTGGACCGGAGAGAACAGTGGGAGATCTGCGTTGTTGACAACTGCGGCAGGGTGTAGTGTCATGACCACCCTGCAATATATTCTACTGACACTGTCTGGTCCCCCCTAATCACCCCCACCATCACCCCCCAGAAGCTCTGGCGCAAAGCGGAGCTGGGCTGAGCGGCCCTCTCTGTCTCCTCCAGTTTATGGCAGTGACCTTGAGCTATTAACACTACAAACCTCCAGACAAGGCAGCTAATTTACAGTGCTGGGACCCAGACTCAGAGCCCCATGGACTGCTGGAAGGAATTGGGGCTTTGGCTAGCATGGCTGGGCCATGCCAAGACTCTCTCTCTGTACACACACACATCTATATTACTGTATGTCGCCCAGACAGCAGGTCACTGAGGCACAGGGAAGAGAAAGACAGTCCAGTCACACTTCAGACCTCACAAATTTTAGACAGAGTAAAAAGTGGCGGTGTAATTTTTTGTGCCAGTAAAATTATAGTTAAGCACAATTTTTTTTATTTTTATAATTATGCTTTTGTGTGTAAGCAAAAAATGGGAAAGAGGAAATAGATAAACAAAAATACATTCAAAATACTAAAATATCCATTAATTAAAGAGCTAAAAACATTACTTAATATGTCAGAGGAACACACACACACAGGGACATACAAACACTGACACACACACTGACACAGAGAACACACAGAGGGACACCTTCCTGCAATCTCCATTTATCAGTGCAGGGCCAAGCCCTGGCTACAGTGTACCGTCACAATGCTGGATAAACAAACTGTCCATGATGTATGAGGCCCTTTCAAGCAATAAAGTTACTAACTTTTAACTATCAGCTACCACTTGGCATGAAAACTGTCTGTGAAAAATTAACCCCATGGGTAATACTCGATAAGTCATGTAGCTATTTTCCCCCTCCCTATCCATCCATCTATTCCTTCAACAAGGCATTAGTCTAGTATCTATTCCCCATTAGCATCTCTTTCCTATACACTAAGGGGAAATGGGCTTTGAAGGAAAAAAGGTCCGGTTTTTGATGCCGTGTTCAACAACAATCATTTCCTGTGAAAACTGGAACTGTGAACGTTTCAGCTTTAGGGTTCAAAGGAGCTGTGGGCGATCCATTTGAGCTCTCTTATGTCTCGTTATAGGAGTTAAGTCTTGTGTCATGTGGTGGATGGATAGATATAGATAGGGGTGATAGGGGCTGTTGAGGGCGAGGTGGTGGAGGTGCGATGGCAGGCCCAGGCCGGGGATGCGTCCCAAATGCACCCTCTTCCCTTTGTAGTGCACTATGTAGGGAATAGGTTGCCATTTGGGATGCAGTCCAGGTGTCATGACAGCGGCCAGCGGGCTGGGCTGTATTCTGTTGATAAGCCAGGATACACATGGTGCATTGCAGTGTGACCCATGCCCTGTTTATTGACAGACTCCAGCCAGTCTGGAGTTCATCGGGAGACTCCATAATCTCTCCTGAGATGATTAAAAAATAATTGATTACTGCAATACTACCCCATACTTTGGTCCCATACGACCAACCACACCACAGACGTTTCTAGATGACAAGGCAGCTAATAAATGTTAATGACCTTTTCTTTCTACCTTCTTTTTTATGACCCCTGCCAGTCCTAGGCCTCACTATCAGGTTGTAAATTCATTAGCTGCTAACACACCTAGCAAGGGCAGCTCATTTAGCAAAGACAAACAAGATTAAGAAGGGAAGGGGCGAGGGTTGTTCTTCCTCCCAACTCGAGCAGCCAGGAGCTCACGCTGCCGTGATAAGGAGACAAGTGTAAAAACGCACACAACCCTCGCAACCCTCTCACCTCAAACCGTAACCCTATTCCTGTGACAAAGGGATCCTACGAGGGGTATAAGACTATCTTTACAAGCAGTACTCTGTTATCTAACACATAATACAGGAGTAAAATCACAACAGAATGTGACTGCTGTGCAGTGCTTTGAATTGACCACCAGTATTTCCATTGAGGGGGACAATGAGCATTAGGCTGTCTGATGTTCAGCCCCTCTTGGCACTTATTGCATCCTATGTTCATGTATGTTCATGTATGTTTATTTTCTTTACAATAATAAACAGTAATTGTCTGAGTCAAATCGGCAAATTCAAAAAGAAAGAAAACGGGGAGCTAGGTTTTGGTAATGGAGGAGTGGAGGGGTGGGGGTCAGGATGATCATTTCATTAAAGCATAATAGGCTTTGCCTTAATCCAGGTAATACTGTTAAGACATTCACATCCATACAAACATACACGGACTCCCATCACTCCCAATCCTACCGTCACTGCCTGCCTGGCGGAATTTGTGGCTAACATATCCCACAAACAAGGAAGCAACTTCAGTATGTTACATTAAATTGGCAAATAACACGAGGCAGCTAGGCTCCTACCTCCTCGCCACCGCAAACAAAAGACAGCAGCCCTCTTTTATCTTACATTAAAAGGGCCAGCGTGGGTGGATGCTAGACGTCAGAACAAAATAAAAAAATCTATCAATCAAGCTTTCCCTTATCAGGAGCGCTGTCTATGACAGCATGCGTTTGTCTGTCAGACAATTTCTCTTTCAAAACCACCTTCCATGCCAGGTCTCACACTTTACACAACAGGTACACTAACAAACAGACAGAATGGCATCAATTAAAGCTAGGTGGCATGATATATTTAAGCAATAAGGCTCGAGGAGGCGTGGTATATGACCAATATACCACGGCTAAGGGCTGTTCTTATCCACGACGCATTGGCCATTTACCACAAACCCCAGAGGTGCCTTATTGCTATTATCAACTGGTTACCAACGTAATTAGAGCAGTAAAGAGCAGTAAAAATACATGTTTTGTCATACCCGTGGTATACAGTCTGATATACCACGGCTGTCAGCCAATCAGCATTCTGGGCTTGAACCACCCAGTTTATAAATACATTTAGTTAGCTACGATCACAATAACTAGAAATAAGTACATATCTATGCCTAGAGGGGCCTATTGCAGCGAAATGCTTGCCATGCTATGGGGATGAGGATGACACAGATCTCAGAGACATGGAGAACATCTAGAAGCTTTCTGATCCCTGAGAAACACAGCTAGCAAACATGCTTATTTACAAAGGCAAATGAGTCCCAGCCTCCGAATGGCTCAATTGCTTAAAATGTTTACAGGGGAAAACTCTGTAGCCTAAATTCACTTAAGCTCTCGATCAACGCAGAACACAGCCAGGGATGTGTCTCAAATGGCACGCTATTCTCTATATAGTTTACTACTTTTGACCAGGGACCATAGGGCTTTTGTGCTTTAAGCAGCAGAGTATCAGCTAGGTTTAGAAGAAGGTGAGGTGCTGGGGTTGCTGCTTTACTTTATGTTTGGCAGGCTATAGTGGTGCTGTACATAGGTCTGGAGTCAGCAAGCATGGTTTTACAGGCAGGACACATGTCATGTCATTAGCTTCTGTTGGATCCAGACCATGACTGGAGCTGCAGTATGTCGTTATGTTTTTATACATAGTTATCCTATCGTAATATTTATTTAATTGAAGAATTGGAAAATCAATTCATTACAAAAATTATTTCAAATTGTACAATTACTGTAACTGTGATAATAACAGTGTCATTAAAATCAGTAATATTATTTAAAATATATATTGTACTGTAAGACCTTTTCAAAATCTCCCTGTGTGAAATTGTGTTGGTTCGATTCTCTCACTCTCTGGGGAACGAGGGACAACGGTTATGTCACTGAGGAGAGAGCAGTGACAGGACTGTGGTGTATGTGGCGATAGACTGGGGACCAATGGGGGCTGGTGTTGTGTAATAACAGGAAGAGGTGTACCTGCACTGAGGTCAGTCCGTTAAACCACCAAGGCTGGGCCCTTTTCCTTAATATAACGGACAGGCAGGTGCTAGTCTACTTGCTGGCTGGGGGTGTGTGACTGTGTGTGTGACGTGATGTGATACAGGAAGTATGGGTTATAATACCACAGACACATTATGAAGACCCAAGATAGCTGCCTTCCTTTAAATAACCATCAGAAACACACAGAGGGTCTGAATAACAGAGCGAGCAGGATTTTATAACAGTAACAGTGGTGGTGGTGAGGAAGGAAGGGCAACAGGCAGCATGACAAAGAGATGGGCCGCTGAGCAGCAGACACCTCTATAAAACATGCCACTGCGTCCCAAACGCTGGACCACATATGTCAATATCTCACTCTTCATGTTACCCTCCCAGAAATACACTAGCCTGGTTCCAGATCTGTTTGTACTGTTTTGCCAAGTTCTATGGTCTAGCCTGGTTCAAGACAGCACAAACATATCTGGATTAGTGGAGGCTCCTCAGAGGAGGAAGGGGAGGACCATCCTGAATTTCATAAAAATTTAAATTGTGAAACATTAAAAAAGTTATCCTTTTTAGATAAAACTATACTCAATATATTCACGCCACCAAATAATTTATTAAAACACACTGTTTTGCAATGAAGGTCTACAGTAGCCTCAGCAGCACTCTGTAGGGTAGCCGGAGGACAGCTAGCTTCTGTCCTCCTCTGGGTACATTGACTTCAATACAAAACCTAGGAGGCTCATGGTTCTCACCCACTTCCATAGACTTACACAGTAATTATGACAACTTCCGGAGGATGTCCTCCAACCTATCAGAGCTATTGCAGCATAAACTGACATGTTGTCCACCCAATCAAATGATCAGAGAATGAATCTAGTACTGAAAGCATAAGCTACAGCTAGCTAGCACTGTAGTGCATAAAATGTGGTAGTTGACTCAAAGAGCGAGAAAGAAAATAGTTGAACAAATTAATTTCTTCCAAAATTAAGGAGAAGCAAGAGAGAGGGAGGGAGAGAGAGAGCTAGCTATATTTCGTAGTATATCTATTTTTCACTTTCACGTACTTATCTAGTGCCAAATGCAGCTAGCTAGTTTAGCCTACTCAAACACCCGGTTCAAACAGAGAGGGATGCTATGTTAGCTAGCTGGCTATGGCTATCCAACACTGGAACTCTTCCAAGTCAAGGTAAGCTTTTGGCTTTATTAATTTATTGCCACCGGGCCCGCCGGTGTAACTGCTAAACTGATTGCTGCTGACTACACTGTTCTGCATGATTGTTTACTAACGCCTTAGCTGTAGTAGCTATGCCTATGTTGACTATGACGTGACAATGATGTAGGCTGTGTGTAGCAGTTAGCAGTCATGATATGAAGGTTTGGCTTGGAAAGTTTTTTTTGCCTGGTCGCAGACAGCTGATGTGTTCCGCACAGAAGTCCACAAGCGAGGGGAAAAGGTGAGAGGAGGAGAGCGCATAGATAGATGCGAGAAGGAATTATATATACAACGAGCTGTTTGTGTCTGGTATGAAAGTAAACTGTGTTTGCTTGTGATCAGGGGTGTATTCATTGCGCCGATTCTGTTGAAAAACATTTCTTAAACGGAAGCAAACGGAACGAAACCGGGATAAACATACCTGAATTTGTCCAATAGAAACACTTGGATTTTTTTTATGGTATTATATTTATTAATTATATTATGAATAGAAACGGTGGAGTTATGTCACATATGCAGCTATCGAAAATATGTGGGAATGTCTGCTCAATGCAAACTTATAACCAACTGATTGCAGCCTTACCACAAAAATGGAGGAGGCAAGTCTGCCATATATTAAATATATAAATTGACTGAAAAGAATTGGCATAAATAGAAAAATATACCAGTTTCATTTGAGGACAAAAATGTTGACAGCTGCGCCATACAGGTTGCAAAATGAATGGGAAGAGATGTTCGATTGACCGATTCCATGGCACATGGTTTATTAACTGGTACAAAAAACAACACTTGATTCAACACTTCAAGTTTTTCAATTTAAATTATTATACAAAATTCTTGCCACCAACAGAATGCTACATATATGGGGCATACAACAATCTCAGCTCTATAGATTTTGCCGCGAAGAGACAGAATTACTAGATCATTTATTCTGGTATTTCCCCTATGTAGCTTGTTTCTGGTCACAGGTTCAGGAATGGTTACAAAATCCCAACATTCACTTAAAATTAACCTTGCAAATAGCAGTGTTGGGCGATTTGGAATCAATCAATCAATAATATAATAATATTCGTAGGAAAGGTTTTCATCTTTAGCTCAAAATCTGTGGATAACTATGCGATTAGAAAGGTTAAAAATGTACATAAATATCACAGCACAGTTAAAAAATATATGCCACATGGAAACCAAACGAGGGTGGTCTATGGTGATAGGTGGGATGGGCTGAGAGGGGCGGAGGGGTGGGATTAAAGAGTTTATATTCGGTAATGTATTATTGTTACGTGATTGCTGTACATAAAAGTACCATGTATGTAAAATCTGTATGTAAAAAAAAACTAGTTTGCAACTGTTGGACTAATGATTACACCCTAGATCAGCTAGATGCAGGCAAGAGTGTGCAAGGAGGAATTTAATGTGTCACTGTCTATCACCTTGGTTACTCAAAATTCTCTCAACCTGTGCACCTACATTGTAAACTTTCATTCATAGGCTAGGTTGAATATTTGAGTATCATGTAGTAGCCTAAACCTATCGATGTTACATTGAGCTGGGTGAATGGAATATGAATGACAGTCATCTAATACGCTGTAATAGAAATAAGGCCATGTTTGTTAAAAAACAAAACCGACCACCACTGATCTGGAACCAGGCTAGAAATATACCACTGCTGCTAACGAATGCCAGCCTCCATGAACACAACAGTAAGCCTCAGATCCTCATCAGCGTTAAGCAGTTATCATTAACATCAGCCTGATTTGTTAGTCAGCAGCTGTGCTTAATTAGCCTGACTGACTCATTTGCGGTACGCTCACACAGGGGCGTATCTGCTGCGGTACACACACACCAGGGCACGTGCACACTAGCATACATGCACTACCATACAGGTAACACTTTACTAGACACCAACGTCATAACACGGTTATGACCGTGTCATAATATGTCATAACAGCTGAGATAACACTGTCATGACCCATATATTTACACCTGTTGTGACATACTGTATATTGTGTTATTTTATGTCTGGTTATGACTCCTACATAAGAGTGTCAAAACCCACATTTATTCAAATGTATTTTTTCCCTGCCAAGAAGTTTCCTTTCGTTTAAAAGTTTGTTTCTTAAGTCCTTTGTTGTTGTTGTAATGAATTATGTACAGTTATGTTTATTTTCATCATACACTGCTCAAAAAAATAAAGGGAACACTAAAATAACATATCCTAGATCTGAATGAATGAAATAATCTTATTAAATACTTTTTTCTTTACATAGTTGAATGTGCTCACAACAAAATCACACAAAAATGATCAATGGAAATCAAATGTATCAACCCATGGAGGTCTGGATTTGGAGTCACCCTCAAAATTAAAGTGGAAAACCACACTACAGGCTGATCCAACTTTGATGTAATGTCCTTAAAACAAGTCAAAATGAGGCTCAGTAGTGTGTGCCTGTATGACCTCCCTACAACGCCTGGGCATGCTCCTGATGAGGTGGCGGATGGTCTCCTGAGGGATCTCCTCCCAGACCTGGACTAAAGCATCCGCCAACTCCTGGACAGTCTGTGGTGCAACGTGGCGTTGGTGGATGGAGCGAGACATGATGTCCCAGATGTGCTCAATTGGATTCAGGTCTGGGGAACGGGCGGGCCAGTCCATAGCATCAATGCCTTCCTCTTGCAGGAACTGCTGACACACTCCAGCCACATGAGGTCTAGCATTGTCTTGCATTAGGAGGAACCCAGGGCCAACCGCACCAGCATATGGTCTCACAAGGGGTCTGAGGATCTCATCTCGGTACCTAATGGCAGTCAGGCTACCTCTGGCGAGCACATGGAGGGCTGTGCGGCCCCCCAAAGAAATGCCACGCCACACCATGACTGACCCACCGCCAAACCGGTCATGCTGGAGGATGTTGCAGGCAGCAGAACGTTCTCCACGGCGTCTCCAGACTCTGTCACGTCTGTCACATGTGCTCAGTGTGAACCTGCTTTCATCTGTGAAGAGCACAGGGCGCCAGTGGCGGATTTGCCAATCTTGGTGTTCTCTGGCAAATGCCAAACGTCCTGCATGGTGTTGGGCTGTAAGCACAACCCCCACCTGTGGACGTCGGGCCCTCATACCACCCTCATGGAGTCTGTTTCTGACCGTTTGTGCAGACACATGCACATTTGTGGCCTGCTGGAGGTCATTTTGCAGGGCTCTGGCAGTGCTCCTCCTGCTCCTCCTTGCACAAAGGCGGAGGTAGCAGTCCTGCTGCTGGGTTGTTGCCCTCCTACGGCCTCCTCCACGTCTCCTGATGTACTGGCCTGTCTCCTGGTAGCGCCTCCATGCTCTGGACACTACGCTGACAGACACAGCAAACCTTCTTGCCACAGCTCGCATTGATGTGCCATCCTGGATGAGCTGCATTACCTGAGCCACTTGTGTGGGTTGTAGACTCCGTCTCATGCTACCACTAGAGTGAAAGCACCACCAGCATTCAAAAGTGACCAAAACATCAGCCAGGAAGCATAGGAACTGAGAAGTGGTCTGTGGTCACCACCTGCAAAACCAGTCCTTTATTGGGGGTGTCTTGCTAATTGCCTATAATTTCCACCTGTTGTCTATTCCATTTGCACAACAGCATGTGAAATGTATTGTCAATCAGTGTTGCTTCCTAAGTGGACAGTTTGATTTCCCAGAAGTGTGATTGACTTGGAGTTACATTGTGTTGTTTAAGTGTTCCCTTTATTTTTTTGAGCAGTGTATTTCACCATTTAAATAACTTGCAGAAAATACACTTTATGACACAGTCAAGAAGCATTATGACGCTCCTGTGTCACTTCACTTGGACTGAGAAAATACACTTTATGACACTGTCAAGAAGCATTATAACCATCCTATGGAGATTTGACGAGATTTCTGCCTACGAGATTTGACGAGATTTGACGTGACTTCCGTCTCGCTTCCGCATTGTCTCCGTACTGCTGTGCTGTTTGTTGCTACTTGGCTACCTGCCAAACTATTCACGTTTTACTTTTAATAAACGTTTAATCAATCTTTGTGTTCAACAAATTTACCAACTTTTTAGTTTTGTCCTCACTCATCTTTTTTCGTTAAACTTTTTCACCCCGGACGTTTATCCCGAGACAGAAGAGTCATTTTCCTGTGCGTTTTAGCTGCCAACTTTACGTTATTTTCCTTTTTTCCATCGCAACTTTTTTCCCTTATTCAACTTTTTCACTCCGGACGCTTTATCTGGACATGGTTCATCAACATCTTCAACAGCCGAAGCTAAGTAGTAACATTAACATGATGTCTTCTAATTGCAGTCGCTGTACTCATAATATACAGGAGAACGATCGCCTTACGGCGAGAATAGCTGTGCTACAAGCCCAGCTTCAGACGCAATCATTAGGCAAGGGTAATCTCAGTGTAGGAAAGGAAGAAACAGCGTCTGTGCCACCAGTAAGTACAGACAGTAACGTTAGTATAAATCCCCCCGCACAGTCCCCGCAGCCGGACAACTTTCTCATGGCTTCTGGAGGGAAATACTGTCGGAATGCTCAACCGGTGTCGCTCATTCAGCCGACAGAAACCTTCAACCGGTTTTCCCCATTATGTAGCGAGTCGGAGTCTGAGTCTGAGTCTTCTCTAGTCTCTACTCCTCCCGTTACGGGGTCTGAGACGCCGAAGGCTCCCACCATTAGCTCTGACAAATTGAAAACCCTAGTCATTGGCGACTCCATTACCCGCAGTATTAGACTTAAAACGAATCACCCAGCGATCATACACTGTTTACCAGGGGGCAGGGCTACCGACGTTAAGGCTAATCTAAAGATGGTGCTGGCTAAAGCTAAAACTGGCGAGTGTAGAGAGTATAGAGATATTGTTATCCACGTCGGCACCAACGATGTTAGGATGAAACAGTCAGAGGTCACCAAGTGCAACATAGCTTCAGCTTGTAAATCAGCTAGAAAGATGTGTCGGCATCGAGTAATTGTCTCTGGCCCCCTCCCAGTTAGGGGAAGTGACGAGCTCTACAGCAGAGTCTCAGCACTTAATCGCTGGTTGAAAACTGTTTTCTGCCCCTCCCAAAAGATAACATTTGTGGATAATTGGCCCTCTTTCTGGGACTCACCCACAAACAGGACCAAGCCTGACCTGCTGAGGAGTGACGGACTCCATCCTAGCTGGAGGGGTGCTCTCCTCTTATCTACCAACATAGATAGGGCTCTAACTCCTCTAGCCCCACAGTGAAATAGGGTGCAGGCCAGGCAGCAGGCTGTTAGCCAACCTGCCAGCTTAGTGGAGTCTGCCAATAGCACAGTCAGTGTAGTCAGCTCAGCCATACCCATTGAGACTGTGTCTGTGCCTCGACCTAGGTTGGGCAAAACTAAACATGGCGGTGTTCACCCTAGCAATCTTATTAGGATAAAGACCTCCTCCATTCCTGCCATTATTGAAAGAGATCGTGATACCTCACATCTCAAAATAGGGTTACTTAATGTTAGATCCCTCACTTCAAAGGCAGTCATAGTCAATGAACTAATCACTGATCATAATCTCGATGTGATTGGCCTGACTGAAACATGGCTTAAGCCTGATGAATTTGCTGTGTTAAATGAGGCCTCACCTCCTGGTTACACTAGTGACCATATTCCCCGTGCATCCCGCAAAGGCGGAGGTGTTGCTAACATTTACGATAGCAAATTTCAATTTACAAAAAAAAAAATGGCATTTTCATCTTTTGAGCTTCTAGTCATGAAATCTATGCAGCCTACTCAATCACTTTTTATAGCTACTGTTTACAGGCCTCCTGGGCCATATACAGCGTTCCTCTCTGAGTTTCCTGAATTCCTATCAGACCTTGTAGTCATAGCAGATCATATTCTAATTTTTGGTGATTTTAATATTCACATGGAGAAGTCCACAGACCCACTCCAAAAGTCTTTCGGAGCCATTATCGACTCAGTGGGTTTTGTCCAACATGTCTCTGGACCTACTCACTGCCACAGTCATACTCTGGACCTAGTTTTGTCCCATGGAATAAATGTTGTAGATCTTAATGTTTTTCCACAAAATCCTGGACTATCGGACCACCATTTTATTACATTTGCAATCGCAACAAATAATCTGCTCAGACCCCAACCAAGGAGCATCAAAAGTCGTGCTATAAATTCTCAAACAACACAAAAATTCATTGATGCCCTTCCAGACTCCTTCTGCCTACCCAAGGACGTCAGAGGACAAAAATCAGTTAACCACTTAACTGAGGAACTCAATTTAACCTTGCGCAATACCCTAGATGCAGTTGCACCCCTAAAAACGAAAAACATTTGTCATAAGAAACTAGCTCCCTGGTATACAGAAAATACCCGAGCTTTGAAGCAAGCTTCCAGGAAATTGGAACGGAAATGGCGCCACACCAAACTGGAAGTCTTCCGACTAGCTTGGAAAGACAGTACCGTGCAGTACCGAAGAGCCCTCACTGCTGCTCGATCATCCTACTTTTCCAACTTAATTGAGGAAAATAAGAACAATCCAAAATTTCTTTTTGATACTGTTGCAAAGCTAACTAAAAAGCAGCATTCCCCAAGAGAGGATGGCTTTCACTTCAGCAGTGATAAATTCATGAACTTCTTTGAGGAAAAGATCATGACCATTAGAAAGCAAATTACGGACTCCTCTTTGAATCTGCGTATTCCTCCAGGGCTTAGCTGTCCTGGATCTGCACAGCTCTGCGAGGGCCTGGGATCGGGAGAGACACTTAAGTGTTTTAGTACTATATCTCTTGACACAATGATGAAAATAATCATGGCCTCTAAACCTTCAAGCTGCATACTGGATCCTATTCCTACTAAACTGCTGAAGGAGCTGCTTCCTGTGCTTGGCCCTCCTATGTTGAACATAATAAACAGCTCTCTATCCACCGGATGTGTACCAAACTCACTAAAAGTGGCAGTGATAAAGCCTCTCTTGAAAAAGCCAAACCTTGACCCGGAAAATATAAAAAACTATCGGCCTATATCGAATCTTCCATTCCTCTCAAAATTTTTAGAAAAAGCTGTTGCGCAGCAACTCACTGCCTTTCTGAAGACAAACAATGTATACGAAATGCTTCAGTCTGGTTTTAGACCCCATCATAGCACTGAGACTGCACTTGTGAAGGTGGTAAATGACCTTTTAATGGCGTCAGACCGAGGCTCTGCATCTGTCCTCGTGCTACTAGACCTTAGTGCTGCCTTTGACACCATCGATCACCACATTCTTTTGGAGAGACTGGAAACCCAAATTGGTCTACACGGACAAGTTCTGGCCTGGTTTAGATCCTACCTGTCGGAAAGATATCAGTTTGTCTCTGTGAATGGTCTGTCCTCCGACAAATCAACTGTACATTTCGGTGTTCCTCAAGGTTCCGTTTTAGGACCACTATTGTTTTCACTATATATTTTACCTCTTGGGGATGTTATTCGAAAACATAATGTTAACTTTCACTGCTATGCGGATGACACACAGCTGTACATTTCAATGAAACATGGTGAAGCCCCAAAATTGCCCTCGCTAGAAGCCTGTGTTTCAGACATAAGGAAGTGGATGGCTGAAAACTTTTTACTTTTAAACTCGGACAAAACAGAGATGCTTGTTCTAGGTCCCAAGAAACAAAGAGATCTTCTGTTAAATCTGACAATTCATCTAGATGGTTGTAAAGTCGTCTCAAATAAAACTGTGAAGGACCTCGGTGTTACTCTTGACCCTGATCTCTCTTTTGACGAACATATCAAGACTGTTTCAAGGACAGCTTTTTTCCATCTACGTAACATTGCAAAAATCAGAAATTTTCTGTCCAAAAATGATGCAGAAAAATTAATCCATGCATTTGTTACTTCTAGGTTAGACTACTGCAATGCTCTATTTTCCGGCTACCCGGATAAAGCACTAAATAAACTTCAGTTAGTGCTAAATACGGCTGCTAGAATCCTGACTAGAACCAAGAAATTTGATCATATTACTCCAGTGCTAGCTTCCCTACACTGGCTTCCTGTTAAGGCAAGGGCTGATTTCAAGGTTTTACTGTTAACCTATAAAGCGTTACATGGGCTTGCTCCTACCTATCTTTCCGAGTTGGTCCTGCCGTACATACCAATACGTACGCTACGGTCACAAGACGCAGGCCTCCTAATTGTCCCTAGAATTTCTAAGCAAACAGCGGGAGGCAGGGCTTTCTCCTATAGATCTCCATTTTTATGGAACAGTCTGCCTACCCATGTGAGAGACGCAGACTCGGTCTCAACCTTTAAGTCTTTACTGAAGACTTATCTCTTCAGTAGGTCATCTGATTGAGTGTAGTCTGGCCCAGGAGTGTGAAGGTGAACGGAAAGGCTGGAGCAACGAACAGCCCTTGCTGTCTCTGCCGGGCCGGTTCCCCTCTCCACTGGGGTTCTCTGCCTCTAACCCTGTTGCAGGGGCTGAGTCACTGGCTTGCTGGTGCTCTTTCATGCCGTCCCTGGGAGGGGTGCGTCACTTGAGTGGGTTGAGTTACTGACGTGATCTTCCTGTCTGGGTTGGCGCCCCCCCCTTGGTTTGTGCTGTGGTGGAGACCTCTGTGGGCTATACTCGGCCTTGTCTCAGGATTGTAAGTTGGTGGTTGGGGATATCCCTCTAGTGGTGCGGGGGCTGTGCTTTGGCGGAGTGGGTGGGGTTATATCCTTCCTGTTTGGCCCTGTCCGGGGGTTTCTTCGGATGGGGCCACAGTGTCTCCGGACCGCTCCTGTCTCAGCCTCCAGTATTTATGCTGCAGTAGTTTATGTGTCGGGGGGCTGGGGTTAGTTGGTTATACCTGGAGTACTTCTCCTGTCTTATCCAGTGTCCTGTGTGAATTTAAGTATGCTCTCTCTAATTCTCTCGTTCTCTCTTTCTCTCTGAGAACCTGAGCCCTAGGACCATACGTCAGGACTACCGGGCATGATGACACCTTGCTGTCCCCAGTCCGCCTGGCCTTGCTGCTATTCCAGTTTCAACTGTTCTGCCTGCGGCTACGAAACCCCTACCTGTCCCAGACCTGCTGTTTTCAACTCTTTAATGATCGGCTATGAAAAGCCAACTGAGAGACCTGAGCCCTAGGACCATACGTCGGGACTACCGGCCGTGGTGACTCCTTGCTGTCCCCAGTCCGCCTGGCCTTGCTGCTATTCCAGTTTCAACTGTTCTGCCTGCGGTTATGGAACCCCTACCTGTCCCAGACCTGCTGTTTTCAACTCTTAATGATCGGCTATGAAAAGCCAACTGAGATTTATTCCTGATTATTATTTGACCATGCTTGTCACTTATGAACATTTTTGAACATCTTGGCATGGTTCTGTTATAATCTCCACCCGGCACAGCCAGAAGAGGACTGGCCACCCCTCATAGCCTGGTTCCTCTCTAGGTTTCTTCCTAGGCTTTCGCCTTTCTAGGGAGTTTTTCCTAGCCACCGTGCTTCTACACCTGCATTACTAGCTGTTTGGGGTTTTAGGCTGGGTTTCTGTACAGCACTTCGAGATATTAGCTGATGTAAGAAGGGCTATATAAAATAAAATTGATTGATTGAATTGATTGATGTCACTTTACTTGGACTAAGAAAATACACTTTATGACACTGTCAAGAAGCATTATGACCATCATAATCATATAAGCCAGATAGGCCTATCACATACAGCACATGCCCTTATGTCAGTCATCAGTCAAAAAGAGGGTGTCTTGTTCTGCTCCTGAAATATGCTCCTGCATTCATCCCAGTCATCAGCAACAGAGCATTGGGGTAGGTGCATGTCTGACATCAATTTCTGCGCAATTACAATGATAATTTAATCTGGTCAATTTCAGAAAATGTTATATAACATAAACATACTGTTGACAAGTAATGGAATGTTTTGCCTTGTGTGTTTTTTTTGTGGGTTTTAACACTCTTATGTAGGTGTCATAACCAGCCATAAAATAATGCAATATATGTCACAACAGGTCTAAATATATGTGTCATGACCATATTATGACATGTTATGACAGGTTATGTCAGCTGTTATGACATATTATAACATGGTTATGACCCTGGGTGTCAAGTAAAGTGTTACCAACATACACGCATACATGCACAAACATACTTACACACACACGCGCACGGACACTTCTGTGTCTTCTGTGCTATTTGCCTCTGTTACAGGGTGGGCCACATAAAGCACCCATTTTACTCTCTTCGCTCTCTCTATAATATGGCCATCACCATTAAAACTGTGTTACAACCCGTACATTACAGCCCTGCTGCAAACCCTCAGCTCTCCAGCCCCTCACCCCTCCACCCCTCCAGCCCCCCAGCCCCTCAGCCCTTCAGCCCCCCAGCCCTCCATCCCCTCAGCCCCCCAGCCTCCCAGCCCATCAGCCCCTCAGCCCTCCAGCCACTCAGCCCCCCAGCCCATCAGCCCCTCAACCCCTCAGTCATCCAGCCCCCCATCCCTCCAGCCTCCCATCCCTCCAGCCCATCGGCCCCCCAGCCCTCCAGCCTCCCAGCCCTGCTACAACTCCCTCCAGGCCTCCAGCTCCTCAGCCCCCCCACCCTTCCACCGGCCACCCAGCAGACACCTTCTGTGTCCCAAATGGCACCCTATTCCCACTATATTGCACTAAATAGGGAGTAGGTTGCCATTTGGGACGGCGCCACTACCAACAAGTTGGGTCCGACGCCGCCCAGACGACCCCTGGCCACCCCGTCCCCGTTCCTATCCATGCTCCTCCTTGGTCAGGGTGAGAGATGTGAGAGGAGTGAGCCCACAGCACCAAGCAGCAAGCCCACTGAGTCCCTATGCAATTTACAACCCCAGGCCCCCCGCCTGCATCGAAATGCATATTTCATGTCCTCCAAAGGGATGTGTCCTAATCAATAAACATCCATTGAGAAATTGAGGTCAGGGGTCAGTCATTTTAAGACCATAAGATACAGTTGTCAGAAAAGTGTAATTTTGAAGCAGAGGGTTGTCAGGGTGGTACTCCACAGCAGGATGAAATAACAGAGGATAGCCAAGAGATACAGGGAAAAGAGAGGCAGAGGATGATGGTTTCTCTTCTGACAGGTTACATTTCTAAAACTGTGAAAGAGATATTAAATTAAATAAATTAATCTGTGTGATTAATAATTAACATAAAATGTCCCTCAATTAAATACCACTGTATTTAACATTTAATAATATTGTCAGCCGTTTTTGTCATAATATATTTTTTATATGTATCTTATTTTTCCAATAATCTTCTACTTTCTCTGAGTAAAAACACTGAATGTGATGTGATGAAATGTGATGTGATGAAAGCAAAAGGCAAAACTGCATGTATCCTTCAAAATTCCCCTTAATTTGAATGTGTTTCAGTTTAGTGTGCTGAGAGCCTCTTACCAACCAAGCCCCCCAAAATACGCATTTTCGGACACAATTTCCTTTAATTCCAGCAGATCACCCCTTGTCAAATCCCCCCATTTCTGTCATCTGACTGAACATAGGCACCTAGCCCCCATCCTACCCCCCAGCCTCTAGTCACTTCGGACATATTTATCAAATTAGTATTAGCCCTTCTCCCTGTCATCCATCCATCCATCCATCCATCCCTCTCTCTCCAGCTGGCGTTGAAATGCTGTATGCTGCCTGTGGCCCCCCAGGGCCCCTGAGGGGGGACGATATGGCTTCCTCTCCTCCTCTCCCTACAGTGACAATTCTCTCCCCCTCTTCCTGAAAAAAGCCCCTGAAAAACAAAGCCTGACACAACCAAGAAAAATAGGAAAAATGGAGGCAAAAGGGTGGGAGGTGGGTTTCGAGCGCAAGACAAAGATTGGTGATGCCAGTTTCAATATGACAAGTGCCAGCGTTATGAAGACAGACGTGAGCCGAGATGGGCCGAGTGACCTTTTCCAAATGTCACATGTCATTGGGGTTTTATGTCACCCTCCAAACAATATGTCAGGGGCATAAAAAATCATTATTGTCTTATGTTATCCAGAGCAAAAAATTAAAATTAAGATTACATTATTCAAAGCCAAATGGGGGTTTCTGAATTTATGATTGTGGTGATTGCGAATAGCAACGCCCATGTCTTTCAGACCCATCTTATGAATGAGCTTTGAGATCTTTGATATGGTGGCCCGGCTAAAAACAGAGAGCAATCATCCATTAAGGCTGGAGATCGAGGTTGTTATCGGTCTATATCAATCTCTGTCTGTCTGTATCCCTCCTCTGTTCAGATAAAACATCAAGATAGGACCAGCGCTGAATACAGAAACACTCATAATATACTGCCTCCCCCTTCATTCAATGTCAAAGGTAACTGCTTTGTTTACATATGCTGAGGATGGTGACTGTTCCCTGATGTCCTTGACTCTGCTCACCCCTATTTAGATCAATGAAAATAATAAACAGAGATTCCTAGATGAGATGTCGCCAAATTGAAATATACACTACATACAAAAGTATGTGGACACCCCTTAAAATTAGTGAATTTGGCAATTTCAGCCACACACGTTGCTGACAGGTGTATAAAACCGAGCACACAGCCATGTAATCTCCATAGACAAACATTGGCAGTAGAATTGCCTTAGTGAAGAGCTCAGTGACTTTCAACGTGGCACCGTCATAGGATGCCACCTTGCCAACAAGTCAGTTCATCAAATTTCTGCCCTGCTAGAGCTGCCCCAGTCAATTGTAAGTGCTGTTATTGTGAAGTGGAAACGTCTAGGAGCAACAGCGGCTCAGCCGCGAAGTGGTAGGTCACACAAGCTCACAGAACGGGACCGGCGAGTGCTGAAGCGCGTAGCGCGTAAAAATCGTCTGTCCTCGGTTGCAACACTCACTACCGAGTTCCAAACTGCCTCTGGAAGCAACGTCAGCACAAGAACTGTTGGTCGGGAGCTCCATGAAATGTGTTTCCATGGACGAGCAGCCACTCACAAGCCTAAGATCACCATCCACAATGCCTAGCGTCGGCTGGAGTGGTGTAAAGCTCGCTGCCATTGGACTCTGGAGCAGTGGAAACGTGTTCTCTGGAGTGATGAATCACGCTTCACCATCTGGCAGTCCGACGGACGAATCTGGGTTTGGCGGATGCCAGGAGAACGCTACCTGCCCGAATGCATAGTGCCAACTGTAAAGTTTGGTGGAGGAGGAATAGTCGTCTGGGGCTGTTTTTCATGTTTCGGGCTAGGCCCCTTAGTTCCAGTGAAGGGAAATCTTAACGCTACAGCATACAATGACATTGTAGATGATTCTGTGCTTCCAACTTTGTGGCAACAGTTTGGGGAAGGCCCTTTCCTGTTTCAGCATGGCAATGTCACTGTGCACAAAGCGAGGACCATACAGAAATGGTTTGTCGAGATCGGTGTTGAAGAACTTGACTGGCCTGCACATAACCCTGACCTCAACCCCATTAAACACCTTTGGGATGAATTGGAACGCCGACTGCGAGCCATGTCTAATCGCCCAACATCAGTGCCGACCTCACTAATGCTCGTGGCTGATTGGAAGCAAGTCCACGCAGCAATGTTCCAACATCTAGTGTAAAGCCTTCCCAGAAGAGTAGAGGCTGTATAGCAGCAAAGGGGGTACCAACTCCATATTAATGCCCATGATTTTGGAATGAGATGTTCGACGAGCAGGTGTCCTCATACTTTTGGGCTTGTAGTGTTTGTCTTATTGAATTATTGATCTGTCGTAAAACTAAAAATCACAAGCGTGGCCATTGTACATTATCTTTCTTCAGGTCAGGTGAATGTGCAAAATACAGCCACCTGGGACTTTCACTGGAGGTCAGACTCTACCCCCAGTGCATAGTACAGTATGCTGAACCACCACTGTCCACCACTATGCTCCTATCTGCACATTGTCAGGCATCTCAGGTGTAATAGCACCTTACATCAGCACTATAGAAGGAGAGAAGTCAATATAGATGTCCCCTGTCTATTTTTTATTTTTTATTTTATTTTACCTTTATTTAACTAGGCAAGTCAGTTAAGAACAAATTCTTATTTACAATGACGGCCTAATAAGCAGTATGCTGCCGTTGCTGCCTGTGTTGGGTCAAAGGCCAGAATGATGTCATACTTCCTGAGAACACAATAAAGCTTGCGCTCCAGAGCCACATTATTCCTGTTCTCCTTATACCCTCCCTGGGAGGGAGGGAGGGGTGCACTCAGAGTGCTAGCATGGTGTAATTGCACTATTGACTCTGAGTCAGAGTGCTACCGTGGTCAGCGTCCCAAATGACATCCTATTCCCTATTTAGTGGCACTACTTTTGACCAAAACCCTATGCAGCCCATTGAGATGCAGCCCATGGTGTAATTGCACTAGTCCCTCTGAGTGAGACACCCTACACTACAAAGCCCTGTCTTCTCTAAATCTGGTGCTAGGTGATAAACCACTCAGTGAAACCTTTATTGCTTTAATAAACAAGAAAGGGTGATTAATGTTGCTCTTCTTCTTTAGTATTTCTAATAAATTATGACAGATTTATATCACGGTCAGAGCAGCCAAAGAACCATTAAACATGTCTAGAAGGATAGATAGCCCCACACACTGTGACAAGGCGGGGGGAATTAGCGAAACAATGCCTTCTTGTATTTCCACCCACAATGAAATAAGCAAATGGTCTCGTCCAATTTGCTATGACATTTCAAGATTTTTTGGGGGAGGCTGTGTTTTTTTTATACTTTGATTGTTATGAGATTGTTTCCCTCATATCTTTGTTTTCCTGTGCCATCTGGGTGGCTATGAGAACCTTATAAACCAGAACTAAAATATATTACATTTAGGAGTCAAAAAATAGAATAGGCTGGGATCTTGAGCCCAGAACATGTCAGAATAAAAGTTGAAGAGAAAGAGAGTTTCTGCACCCAGAATGATGCCTGACTGCTCGCAGTATTAAGTGACTGAGACATGACTATGACTAATATTGAAGCTTGTAATAGACATGCTTGAAAGCAGTGTAATTGGTCATCATTGAAACAGACAGCGACATGGTGGCCCATATTTAATGCCTGAGGCTTCGGCTGCCAGGGTGAGAGGACGCTGGTACAGCAGAGGGCTCCACAGACAGTATTCACTTCTCAGCCAAGCTACATAGTTACCTCTAAGTATGAGGTTAAGCATATATATTTCCTTGTAAAATGGTATTAGTAGGTGGAGGTTTCTTGGTTCACTTAGCTGTATGACTAGATCTCTCCAGCCGTCACCCATGAGTAAATCACAGTCAGAGGAGGCAATCATTGTGTGTGTCCTCCAGCTTTAAACGGCTTGCCGGTGTCCTGACCATGCCTTTTATCCACATCACTGAAAACAAAGGAGGGCACAGAGAGAGGTGGGAGCCAAGGGCCAATACAGGGCCACTAGTCTGTTTACCCCCAGAGAGAGTGGTAGTGTCCCTCCCGGCCCTCAGCCAGGGCCCTGTCTGCTGCTCCTGCAGTCTAGTCTCCATGCTCTGCAGCCTCCATGCTGGCTCTGTTAACAGCACAGCTTCCTGGTTTACAGCACCCACATAGTGCCCAGACAAGCCCCATGGGGCTCAGACTAACCACACAGCTAACCGTCACCAGGAGCCCCACAATCCAACAACCCCACCCAGCATTTTATGGAGCCGATGTTCCACTGCGCTTTCCAAAGGGAAGGCAGGAATTTAGTCATTTAGCTTTAAAATCAAACCAGATATGCGGGCGGGGTGCAAGGCACCCCGTTGTGGGTTCATTCATTGAAGTCTAGCTTTTATAAGCCCTGGCTGGCAGGCCACGTGCGTGGGGAGAGCAACGCTGCCCCTGTTAAGACTAGGGAAATAAAGAGTAGGGAATTTATCAGAATAAAAAATCATATGGTGAGGGGGATGGGGTTCTTGGGGTGCATGGTGGGGGAAAAGGGGGGAAGGGGTGACTCTTTTAGTGAAATAAGGACATGGAAATTGAAATTCAATTGGAGTTACATAATGCCGTTGTTCCTTTGAGAGGAAAGCTAGAGGGATTAGATGTCCACCATGTGAAGAGGAAAAACAGCACAGCTGTGAGTCAGGTTGGCACATGGAGGAGGGCTGGGGGGTTACCCCACTAACCAGCCACAGGAAGGCAGGGAGGGCCATTATCACTGTTATGGTACCCTCAAGGGACAAGGGGGCATAATGGCTGACCGTCACCCCTGTATGGAAAACTGGCGTTGGGAGCCACCACGACCATCTCACCAGCTCCTTTGCCCACCTCTAAAACAAGAGAGGGCCAAAACACTGGGAGTCTGCAAAGCTGTCAATCTGGAACCTTTTACAAGCGCTCGCTGAATACGTTTTTTATATTAAGAGGCCATTAAACATTTCCCTAGAAACCAGAAAGCAGAGTAAACCGCCTATTATAGCTGTGGTCCAAGGAAAGGCACGTGGCGCCTACTATACCTGACAGACACAAGCAGCAGTAGTACCAACCAACACACCAGAACATACTACACTTTACTGCCGTTTTAACTTTTCCTTTTCATATCAAAGTTTACTTTTTTCTGTCCACTCCCAAGGAATTGGTTACAAGTGGGTTTTCGTGCTTGGCACCTATACCAAGTGGAGTATCTTTCTGTGAGGGAGGGCTGAGCTGGGTCCTGAGTTCTAGATCTAGCCTCCTGACTGGCAAGCAGGTGCGGGTCTAATGGGGTCCTAGGATGGATGCCAAGTGTGCCAGTCACCATCACATTCAGATCCAGGGACTTCACAGCACAGATTGAAACAAGACAGACATGCTGCTCCCCAGAGCTCCAGAGCAGGGCACACTCCCTCAGTCACTGCAGCCAAAAATAGACCGACTGCCTGGCTGGTCCCTGGTACTACTGGCTGCAGTACCACTGGCTGCAATGCCATAAAGAGGGTCATTTGAGAGACAAGAAGGACGGAGTGCTGATCTATAGCTGCGTCCCAAATGGCACCCTATTCCCTACATAGTACACAACCTTTGACCAGGACCCTATGAGCCCTGTTCAAAAGTAGTGCACGAGGGAATATGGTGCCATTTGGGATGCATCCTATATCTTTATAGATTATGCACGTGCCTTCAGCGGGTCTTCATTGAAACTTCACAGGACTTTAGAGACTATTGCTTTGACCTTCACTCCCGAGAGGGGTCAACAGAACTCCACCTAGCCCCCTTTCTTATTTTCTCTTCTCAATGCCCCAATTCCCAACATCATCGTTTAGGGCACTCATCACACTCTCCCACCAGAGTCCCAATTAACTGGGTGGAATACATCACACAAGGCTAATACATTGGAATATTATAGCCATACTATAATTTCATGACAAAGTCAAGGGGATCATCTCTCTTATTAACTCCAAGAAGAGAAATTGAGACTGGTAAATGTTCAAATAGAAAAATGTTAATGCCATACGCTACATGTAATTGTCCCGTGCCAGTTCCCCTAGCCGAGATATCACTTTATTAATAGTAATTGAGGGTATGAATTATGAATAGAACGATTTTCTCCCTCCTAACACACAAAAGTTAAGCATAATGGCTGTGGTTCTTAATCATCTTCTTTCTTTGCCCATCTGTAGTCTAAGACACTGGTGTCTGATGAGAAAGAGGGCATCAGATTAGCCAGCCCATCAACACACCTTAATAATAAACACCAGGCTGTTTCATCTTGTACTCTACAGCCGGTGCCATTTCATCAAGGCAGGCTAAGCTTTGTTCCCCCGTCTTACCATGCCCATATGCCACTTCAATACCGTAGCCATACCTGGTTAAATCATTGGAGCAGCGTGGCGTGTGTGAGTGGGATGTGGGTACTCCACCCAGACTTTGGGGCGGAGGCGCATTTACCTAGCAGTAATTGCATAATAAGACTACTACCGATGGCCCAAGGGTAGATATAAGGAGGTGGGGGAAGGGGGGGGCCTCCATTTTTTGGCAGAGTTTCTGAGAAGGACCTTTTTTATTTAGGCTTTTTAAAAGATTGGCTTTCCACACCTATGATCAACCACTGCATTTGCTGCTGTGCCTTTTGCCCATACGCCAGTCTGTTTTTTATTTAGAACATCAAACGTTTCACTTCATTAAGGGCTTTTTTTTCAACGTTGCATTTGAAGCATGTTTTTCGAAACAAAACGGGAGAAAGGAAAAAGATTATGCAGTCTGCAGTGGTTTTATTGGGGGAAATAATGGGCAATTGAGAGAAGGTATTTAATAGGCAACCTACAGTACTAACGCAGTAATGCATCTGCTGCTGGAGTGAAAGTCACTCTACGGAGGGCTGCTTCTCAAAGTGATCCAAGGCTATTTTTCAACCCCAGATTTGTCCAATTCAATGACTGCATGATTCTTCTCTCCCTGAGACACCCAGTGGTTTGTCTGTCCTGATTATTGATATAAGTAGAGGAGGGAGGGGGATTGTCAGACAGAACCGCAAGTGAACGTTCTAGTTGCCCTGCACAAGGGCATCTGCTGTGTATATGAATTAAATGGAAGAGGACAGAAAGCTAAACATTCCAGGATCAATACTCCAGTAACTACACCAGGAAACTCCAATAACTACACCAGGAAACTCCAATAACTACACCAGGAAACTCCAATAACTACACCAGGAAACTCCAATAACTACACCAGGAAACTCCAATAACTACACCAGGAAACTCCAATAACTACATCAGGAGACTTCAATGGCAACATTAAGGCAATGACACGCAACGCAGAAAGATTTGTCACACACAACCCTGTACTACTGGGTCCGATACTGAGTGGGACAGATACCATAAAATCCATTCTACTTACAACGAGGTGAAAAATCCATTCGAGGGCTAGATTTAAATACGGCTCATACTAAACATGTCATTGTAATTCGGTTATCAAAAACAATGGGGATCATTTTGAAAAAAGTTATTAAGTGGGAACCATTAGGCCAAAATGTCTGTTTTGCCAATAAGCAATGAGGCAAACAAATGACCCCAGTCATAATGAGATCAGTTGGGCAGGGAGGGGGCTGACCTTAGTGACCAGAGGTCAGCCAGCTATCTGACCACAAGGGTCAATAGCCATCCCCTACCCCAACCCCCTCAGCACATTCACAGCCCAATCAATGTCAAATTATGGGTTATTTATTGAATCATCAAAAAGGTATTATCACCCCCTGCTCTAGCGAGGCCTGACAATGGAGGGCACTATTTATCAGCCTGTCTCAAAATTAGGGTAATCAATTATCATGTAAACAAGAGCCAGCAGCTGCCTCCACAGAGGGGGCTATTACTCACTGCTACTTAGCACATCATAGACGCGCGCGTGTGTGTATGTGCCTGCCTTTGTGTGTGTGTGTGTGTGTGTGTGTGTGTGTGTGTGTGTGTGTGTGTGTGTGTGTGTGTGTGTGTGTGTGTGTGTGTGTGCAAGGTACGTAAGGAAGAAAAAGTTGGTGGTTGTATATGGGCATCCCTTTTTGAACAAACATTCTTAAAATGTTTTGTCCAAACTAATAAAACTATATAAATTAGTAGATGATGGAAATTAAATTAAAGGGCGATAAAGTATATTGCAAAGTACTTAAGCTATAAGTGTCTGACCTCTTTGATTGGGCTAGTTGTGGAGATTTAAACACACACTCGCACACACACACACACACACACACACATACACACACACGCACACACAGGCTCCCAGAGCGGAGTGCAGTGATGTGCTAGAGGTCAAAGGGCATCATTACACAGAGGTTTGTGGAGGACAGGAGATGTTAGAGAGGTTGCTTAGGACAGATCAGGTTTCTCTCCTGAGCTTTAGCCTGCTGGATGCTGCTGGGCCTTCTTCACAGAGCCCTCTACAGTGTACACCAAGGTTGTGTCCCAAGTTGCACCCTATTCCCTTTATAGTGCACTACTTTTGGTCAAAAGTAATGCACTATATAGGGAACCATTTGGGATGCAATCCAGGTCTGACATCCTGCAACACACTATCACAGCTTATTGTGAATAGATTAGTGGGTTGGACATACCACAGTGATCTACAATAACATTATGCTTACTCATTTTTGTATGTCTTGATTCTTATTGTGAGCGGATAGTGTCCTGTCCATAGCCCCTAATTAATAATAATATGCCATTTAGCAGACGCCTTTATCCAAAGCGACTTACAGTCATGTGTGCATACATTTTTACGTATGGGTGGTCCCGGGGATCGAATCCACTACCTTGGCGTTACAAGCGCTGTGCTCTACCAGCTGAGCTACAGAGGACCACATATCACCTGAGACAGCCATGATTGATACATTCTCTTGTATCACTCTCTCAGCTGAATGGTGAGGGTAAGGAGGACATGTGTGATTTTGATGCTCACTAAAGGTTTGATGGGTAGTATCTAGTTATCAGTTATACCTCCTCATGGAACTATGCCCATATTCAAAAAGTGTACATTCGTAGGAGTGCTGATCTAGGATCAGGTCCTCCCCATCCATATAATCTTATTACTGTCTATAAGGCAAGTCCTACTCTGAGAGTCTTTGTGAATACAGCTCGTGGCGGTGGGGTTAAAGACATCTCCTAGGTCATTCTGTATGAATAAAATAAATTGCGTCAGGCAGAGACTGCTCTTGAACAGTCCTATCAATCAAATCCACTTATGGCCGCCATAAATTTCAAACCAATCACAGGCCTCTCTAATGCTCAGGCTGGAGCCATGGGCGGTAGTTAGCTAACGGAAGATCTTCAGTTGCGGCTGCCTGCCTTGCTTTTAAAGGCTTCCCTCCGTGTGTGTGTGTACATTATATGTCACCATATTTTGGCCCCTCAAAACCATTAGAAAAGCTGATGTTGCCAATCTAACCAAATTAGGATTGGTTTTTGTCCTGGCCACAGGGAAGGTAGAGTTACCGACGATAAGATAAAAATGAGCCAATTCCTTTTCTATTGTCATTCAAAACAAACAAAAGGAGCTAATAGCCTGAGCATCTGCGTCCTCTGTGAGGCCAGAGAGATGCCTGGTCGATACATAGCAGAACCCTGATAGATGTAAGCTGCTGAAGGGCTTGTTACTGAAACTACATCCCAAATGGCACCCTATTCTCAACATGGTGCACTACTTTGACCATGGCCCATAGGGGGGAATAGGGTACCATTTGGGATGCAGACTGAGGCTCTGAGAGTGGTCCGTAGAGCCTGGTGGTGAAGCTACTGATCATATCTGTTGGAGGGAATATGGGTATCGACTCCAGAGAATGTCTGCTGTCTGCTTCAGTGCATGGGGTGATCTAATCTGGTCATTAGCCAGACCAATATTCACAAGTTCCTATTTGAGGAATTAGGATTGCTGGCTGTCTGCACGTTGTCTAAAAAAGACTGAGGTCGATACATACAGTTCTATAGCAAACAAACAGTGACGTAAGTGCTCAGTGTAATAGCCCCCAGCCTTCTAGTGATATGTCCTGTTAGTAAGCTGTTGATTGGAGGACTCCGTCCTCACTGTGGTCACCGCTGACCTTGTCCTCTTCAGTTAAGACTGTCACTGTATCTTCCTGCTTGGCTGCGTGTGTGGTGGCCCTTGTGGGACCCATCACCTTCCCCCAGTGATTCAATTTGAGGTATATTTCATTCTCTCCCTCTCTCCCTGCTGCCGGGCTCAGAGTGAGGTATAGAGCCATCGCCATCGCTATCCCAACGGCAACCTTGTCTTAACCCCACACTCGCCAGTGTTAATTGCGTTAGGCCTGCAGTGTTAGTCTTGTAAAGGGTCACCTCGGAGCGAGGCGCTGCGGCCCCCAGCTCAGTATAAAGGACTTTCCTGCCTCTCATCTCCTCTCATTAGGGCCCATTAGTCAGCTCTCTTGGGGCCCCGGCCGGGCCCCTGATGTGCAGGTGTGACAGGCCCTAACTCTGTTACTCCACTTGTTAGGAGGGTGACCCCGCGATATCGATCCCTCGATCCCTAACTGCAATTTCACCTTTTTAGAACCCTTTGCCTTTCTGACCTCCAACTGCGTTTATTTACTAAGCTTGTGCCCCCGGACGCTTAGAGAGGCGCCTCCAACATCCTTTAGATAACTTATCAAAACATAGTGGCTGATAAGAAGCCTGGGAACTGGGATATGTCCCCTCCCTTCTTACCTGCCGGGACGCAGGTAGGTGGCTGGTATTTATTGGTGGATGGGGACTTTGGATCCTCTTGTCATTAACCTAATCAACTAACAGCCTGTCCACTCATTGCAATCCACCTTCTGAGAATGGTTGAAGTCCACTGTAACTGTCAGTCCTGCTCAGGTAGTATTGACTATCTTATATTATCTATGGAGAGTGTGTTCCTGAGATTTGAATGTCCCTCGCTGCATGGTGTATTATTATTATCTCAGGATGGTGGTTGATGGACCTGGGTTATCAGTTGGGAACTGACATCTCTCACGTCTTCATCCAACCCTGTATTTAACAAAAATAATTCCAGAGCACTGCTCAACATACTGTACATGTGACATGCCCTTCAAGTTATATAACTTTCAAACTTTAACAATCAAACCAATATCCATATGAATCCTGCTTCTTAATTATCTAATTGGTTATGAAGCATTCACAAGATGCGCCTACAGTAAGTTTCAAATGAACTAAAAGCTATTATTACTATTGGCCATTTTGTTACATGGTTGTTAGGTATTGGCAGCCAGCAACAGATTACAGTGTACATGTAGCTAATAGCCGTCTGGGTTAGTGAGCCACAAATGTCATATCATGCCCCAGCCCAGCGTCCTCTCCTCTCTGTTCTATACTGTAACTGTCGCATGTGATCCAGGGGAGGGAGGGGGGCTTCTTTAACACGGGGGAGAGAGACAGACCATCTGGCTGCTAGAGGATGGGGGACTGAGGGAGACAGGAAAGGGGGAGTGGGGAGTGGGGCGGCTACTGCCTGCTCAGGTCCAGGCCCAGGGTCCTGGCTGCTTGATAGGAGGCGTCCTCATAAAAAGGACAGCTAGACATATGTATGGATCCCCATTAAAATTTTACTACTAATCACCCGGCTGGCGTTCTGCTGCCTGCTACCTGGAGCGGGGCAGCGAACGGGGCTTTAGCTGCACCACGGGGAGGGTGGGAGCTGGAGGGATGGAGCCTCTGCTACTAAATGGAGATATCAGCTTTATCCCCAGCCATCATAAAAGACAGTCAACAACAGCCCGGCCACTGCCTGCGAGATACAAGCTACAAGGCCCCGTAATGGGCTTTTTATTTCCGTTTGGTCACGGAGGAGTTGAAATTAAAGCCCAATTTAGTGTTTGGGTCAGAGGACATGAAGTTCAAGGTCATATGGACGGACTAAGGACCCCTGGACATTAAATAAAGATATACAACAGACAGACATTGTTCTGATGTGCAACTGAATAATACACATGCAGAACACTTCAAAAAGCTACACTGTCTGTAGCTATCATCAAACACAACTGCTTAGAATTCCTGAGTGAGTCAGTGGATGACCAAGTCCAGCACAGACTAGGTCATAGAGGTTCTATAATTCACGTGTTCTATTTGTAATTCTATGAAACTAGGTGCTATAGGGACATTCACATTGGGATGTTGTGGCTGAAAAGTAGATGAGACTGTTCCCTTTAACTAGAGCTCTAATTGCGGTAGTGCTAACTATGTCTCAGTCTGCCCGCCCCCTCAAGTTGACCTCTGTGAGCTCGTTTAGCCACACAGACAGTGGTGGAAAGTGTAAACAGGTAGTGAAGCACCAGAGGAGAGGTCAGATGTCACACAATGTTGTTCCTGTAGAAGTAGTCAACAGGAGATGGAGAGCAGAGGTATTCGGTAATGAGGGATCAGGGCTCTACAACATGAGAAGGGTGGACTGACTGGACTTGTAAACAGTGACAGGTGTCTGTCTGTCAGGAGCAGTACACCTGCAAACTCCATAAACATTTGGTGCTGCCACGAGAAAACCAACTGTCCTTTACTTCAGATTGTTATGACTGCTAACCAGTCAATACTACAGCTTTCTTGTGGAGACCATTGCGTGTTTAATGGTGCTGTTCAAATTGCAGCTATTTGAAGTGTGTGTAGGTGATGTCTCACTGATGACACTCATTCTAGACAAATAAAAAGATGCACACATTTATATGATGATTGCTCTAAAAGAGACATCGCAGCCCTTTACAAAGCGGTTGAAATAAATTCAAGACACGATGTAACTCATTAAATGTATAATATTGTGGTGTTTTTTCCCCTTGCTAAATGTTAAATCAAGAAAAGAGAAGGAGCTGTCCATCTCTATTAGATAACGAGAGAGAGAGAGTTTTATTGGTTGAAAGTGAAAAGTGGGGGGCAGATGGAGTAGATACCCTCTAAATGAACCCCTCTTATTAACCCCTCCCAGTGCCCCCCATATTCAGGACACCTACTCCTTATGCTATTACCTCGCTGGCTGTTTCATTATCTGTCCTGAACTCTGAATAACCCTCCCGTGGTCATTCTTTATGTCACTTGGGGTACAGGGTCTGTGATTTAAATGTGCGGTCCCCATAATTTGATTTCTTCATGGGGTGTGGCAGGGAGGAGGGGTGGATGGGTCTTGAGGGTTGACTTGGTAAGCGATAGCAGAATGACTTGAAGAGGCTAATAAAGTAATCAAGCCCTTCACTACATGGTAATAATGTTGCCCCTAAAACACTGATAACTATTACTTGGCCCAATGATTATGAACATTAATAGCTTTTCACTTTTTCACCCCCTCGCCTTGCTTTCGCTGCCTCAGCTGCCAATTAGCAGTTAGAGGAGGGGAAATAAAAGCCTTGTGACTGCTGCGGCTGCCAATATCGCTTCCAGAGCTGACAGGGCTTCTTCCAGCTCTCAGCCAGAGCCAGGCAGATGTCACACCCTGGCTCTGGGGACTCTATATGTTGAGCCAGGGTGTGTAGATTCCATGTGTTTATGTTCTGTGTGGGAGTTCTAGTTGTTGCTTTTCTATGTTGGCCAGAGTGGCTCCCAATCAGAGGCAACGAGTGTCAGCTGTTGCTGGTTGTCTCTGATTGGGAGCCATATTTAAACAGTCTGTTTCCCTTAGTGTTTGTGGGATCTTGTTTCCGTTTGGTTTGTGTCTGTGTTAAACCGTAGGACTGCACGTTTCGTTTATTGTTTTGTTGATATATTATCACTAAAGATAATAAAGTTAAGTATGTTCGCAACTAACGCTGCGCATTGGTCTACTCTCTACGACGATCGGGACAGAAGATCCCACCATACCAGGACCAAGCAGCGTGTCCAGGAGCAGGCAGCCTGGACGTGGGAGCAAATATTGGACGGGCAGGGGTCCTGGACCTGGGAGGAAATCCAGGCCGGGATGGATCGCCGTCCATGGAGTGAGATGGTAGAGGCGCGACGGAGAGAGGAGCAACGGCGTCAACAGTGTCGTCGTCGGACGGACGAGAGGCAACCCCAAAAAAAATTTAGGGGGGGGGCACATGGCATGGACGACGGGGCTGCTGGAGGCAGATAAGGGGCGAATTCAGAAGGCCACCAGGTTACGGGAGCCATTGGTGAGAAGAGGGAAGGAAGATGTAGAGGCACGGCGAGAGGTACTGAGGTGTATTGCCAGTCCGGTCCGGCCCATTCCTGATCCCCGTTTAAGGCCAGTGGTGTGTGTTCCCAGTACGGTCCGGCCTGTTCCTGCCCCTCGCACCAAGTGTACGGTGCGCGTCGCCAGCCCGGCCCGGCCTGTTCCTGCTTCTCGCACCAAGTGTACGGTGCGCGTCGCCAGCCCGGCCCGGCCTGTTCCTGCCCCTCGCACCAAGTGTAAGGTGCGCGTCGCCAGCCCGGCCCGGCCTGTTCCTGCCCCTCGCACCAAGTGTACGGTGCGCGTCGCCAGCCCGGCCCGGCCTGTTCCTGCCCCTCGCACCAAGTGTACGGTGCGCGTCGCCAGCCCGGCCCGGCCTGTTCCTGCCCCTCGCACCAAGTGTACGGTGTGCGTCGCCAGCCCAGCCCGGCCTGGTCCTGCCCCTCGCACCAAGCCTACGGTGCGCGTCGCCAGCCCAGCCCGGCCTGTTCCTGCTCCCCGCACCAAGCCTACGGTGCGCGTCGCCAGCCCGGCCCGGCCTGTTCCTGCCACTCGCACCAAGCCTACGGTGCGCGTCGCCAGCCCGGCCCGGCCTGTTCCTGCCACTCGCACCAAGCCTACGGTGCGCGTCGCCAGCCCGGCCCGGCCTGTTCCTGCCACTCGCACCAAGCCTACGGTGCGCGTCGCCAGCCCGGCCCGGCCTGTTCCTGCCACTCGCACCAAGCCTACGGTGCGCGTCGCCAGCCCGGCCCGGCCTGTTCCTGCCACTCGCACCAAGCCAGGGGTGCGAGTCGTCAGCCTGGTAAGGCCCGTTCCTGCTCCACGCACCAAGCCAGGGGTGCGTATCGTCAGCCCGGTCCGACCCGTTGCTGCTCCACGCACCAAACCAGGGGTGCGCATCGTCAGCCCGGTCCGGTCCGTTCCTGCTCCACGCACCAAGCCAGGGGTGCGCATCGTCAGCCCGGTCCGGTCCGTTCCTGCTCCACGCACCAAGCCAGGGGTGCGTATCGTCAGCCCGGTCCGGTCCGTTCCTGCTCCACGCACCAAGCCAGGGGTGCGCATCGTCAGCCCGGTCCGGTCCGTTCCTGCTCCACGCACCAAGCCAGGGGTGCGCGTCGTCAGTCCGGCACAACCCGTGCCTGGGTCACCGGTGCCTGATCAGGTACCGGTCAGCTGCTCCACAACGGAGCTTAAGCAATCCGCTCCTTCGATGTCCAGTCCAGCTCCAGCCAGCGGGGCCAGACCGGACCAGGGGCGCTACGGGGGGATTATTGAAGGGTGGTGGTCAAGCCCGGAGCCGGAACCGCCTCCGAGGAGGAATGCCCACCCAGCCCTCCCCTGTTTGGGTTTTGTTGAGGCGCGGTCGCAGTCCGCGCCTTTGGGGGGGGGTACTGTCACACCCTGGCTCTGGGGACTCTATATGTTGAGCCAGGGTGTGTAGATTCCATGTGTTTATGTTCTGTGTGGGAGTTCTAGTTGTTGCTTTTCTATGTTGGCCAGAGTGGCTCCCAATCAGAGGCAACGAGTGTCAGCTGTTGCTGGTTGTCTCTGATTGGGAGCCATATTTAAACAGTCTGTTTCCCTTAGTGTTTGTGGGATTTTGTTTCCGTTTGGTTTGTGTCTGTGTTAAACCGTAGGACTGCACGTTTCGTTTATTGTTTTGTTGATATATTATCACTAAAGATAATAAAGTTAAGTATGTTCGCAACTAACGCTGCGCATTGGTCTACTCTCTACGACGATCGTGACAGCAGAGAGAGACACACACAGAGTAGAGACAGTCACTCTCAGACCAGGCAGGCAGACCTGTGTCTTATCATCTCTCAGATAAAGTCAGAAATATCCATATCTTTCAAGCTACATGAAAAACATGGCATAAAGCAATAATTGTATTTGAGTCAATATCTGATTTGAATGAGTGAGATGCTTTAGGGGTCTTGGATGTTACTTCAGGTTGATTTGTTATAAGTTGTTTTATAGTGTTGTGATCTTACTTTGTGCCTCTCATTGACAAGGGGTGGTGGGGAGATAGAGAGGAGACTGACGATAGTTACTCATTCTCCTACTCTGGGCATGGCTCTAGCTTGAATTACATGCAGGTATGTATTTCCTGAGCTATATGTCAGCCCCTATAAACTAGGGTTATTAATGGGTACCATCATATACTTGCACAAAACATGAAGACATAATACAACTGTATATAACATGAGGGTCTGGGACAGCTCTTAACTGAATATCAAAGCAAGGTCTAAAATCTAATTCCCACATCACATAATGTCATCATCACACTTTAAAAACATGGGTATTGAATACTGGAATCATGCATCCGATAATTATGATGTTGGATCGGAAAAACACACACATCTCTAAAATACATCTCTTGTGATGGGAAGTCAAAGGGAAATAAATGCATAACGATTGGTCAAATGTAATTACCCACCAATGGAAAATGAATGTCTAGGAACCCACCCTCCAAGTCCCATCCTAAAATACAAAGGATACGTCCCAAATGGCATCCTACTACATTTACATTTTAGTCATTTAGCAGACGTTCTTATCCAGAGCGACGTACAGTTAGTGAGTGCATTCATCACTTTTATTTTTTTATTTTTTATTTTTCATACTGGTCCCCCGTGGGAAACGAACCCACAACCCTGGAGTTGCAAATGCCATGCTCTACCAACTGAGCTACAAACCAAGATTGAACTTCTTGGCCAGAATGACAAGCATCACGTCTGGAAGAAACCTGGCACCATCCTTACGGTGAAGCATGGTGGTGGAAGCATCATGCTGCGGGGATGTTTTTCAGCGGCAGGGACTGGGAGACTAGTCAGCATCGAGGGAAAGATGATTGGGGCAAAGTACAGAGAGATCCTTGATGAAAACCTTCTCCAGTGCGCTCAGGACCTCAAGACCGGGGCGAAGGTTCACCTTTCAACAGGACAACGAGCCTAAGCACACAGCCAAGACAACGCAGGAGTGGCTTCGGGACAAGTCTGAATGTCCTTGAGTGGCCCAGCCAGAGCCGGGACTTAAACCCAATCGAACATCTCTGGAGACCTGAAAATAGCTGTGCAGCGACGCGCCCCATCCAACCTGATAGAGCTTGAGAGGATCTGCAGAGAGGAATGGGAGAAACTCCCCAAATACAGGTGTGCCAAGCTTGTAGCATCATACCCATTAAGACTTTGGCTGTAATCACTGCCAAAGGTGATTAAACAAAGTACTGAGTAAAGGGTCTGAATACTTATGTAAATGTGATTGTTCAGTTGTTGTTTTTTTGCAACAACTGATAAAAACCTGTTTTTGCTTTGTCATCGTGGGGTATTGTGTGTAGATTGATGAGGGAAAAATACAATTTAATCAATTTTACAATAAGGCTGTGACATAACAAAATGTCGAAAAAGTCAAGGGTTCTGAACACCTTCCGAATGCACCGCACATAGACAGGTGTGTGCCTTTCCAAATCATGTCCAACAAACGTAATTAGATAGAACCTGCTCTTACGATGAGAAACAGATTTCCCAATCTTCTTCTCCTCTTCTTCATCTTTAATGTTGACATTCAGCTCCAGTGTTTGACTGACTATTCCCTATATAGTGCACTGTTTTTGACCAGGGTCCATAGAGCTCGGGTCAAAAGTAGTGCACTATATGGAGAATAGTGCACTATATAGGGAATAGAGTGCCTCTTGGGACACATTCCACACCCTTTCTTTTCTCGGAGGATTGGCTGCTATTGACCCGCTGTGCTGCCAGAGAACCCTGATCATTCAAGTGCCATCGATATGACCCAGCTTGTTTACACCTGGAGAGGACACGATTGTGTAGTGGAAATCAATAGGAATCACCTGAGTGGCACCTCGTCCACTGTGACAGGGCAGTTAGGGGGGAGAGGGACAGACGCTTAGGGAGGGTGACAGGTTTTCAACTGATCCTGCAAGAGCCTGACCTGGAGACAGTAAACATCCTCTCTGTGTTAGAGATGAAGGGCAAAGCTAGCTATCAGCCCCAATACCTCACCTCTCAGACACTCAGACCTAAGGCTTCAGCTAGCTATCAGCCCTGATACCTGACCTCAGACATAGGGCTTCACATAGGGCTCTGAGGACTGTACTTAGATCCTCCATCTCTTCCCCTCACCCTGATGGTTGTCTACAGTTAAAGAGAGAGATAAAGGTGCCACTACCAACTACCACCCTCGGTTTTGTGGCAGGAAGCGGGGAGCTGAGGGGACAGTGGGGGAAGGTGGGGGAAACTGATGGTGCCAGTTTTTTTTACCATGCTGCATGGGGCTCCATCTGGAAAGCAGACCATGGCTATGTAATTCTGCCAGGGAATTATGAAAGGGGGGATTACAAAGGAGGAGGGGAGGGGGGAGGGAGGGAGGCAGAAAATAGTGTCTGCATGGCATTCCAACAGGTTGCGTTTTCACTACCCTGCTAACACTTAAAAAATGTACTTAGCTGAACGAACTTGGCTGGTAGAACATATATTGTGAAGTAATTGGGTGGCGGCTCGTACTTTGTAATACCCATTTGTAGACCATCATAATTCATGGAGTGTGAGTATGTGGCTTTTGCCATTGTAAGAACTAATTGAGATTTTTTTTCAGACAGAACAATGTCAATGTCATCCATAAGAGGTTTATTGGATGAGTTTGACCACATTGTATTTTTAGGAATCAAAAGATAAGAAGATTGACTTACCTGAAATTAAGACCCAGGATAAATGGAGATTGGGTGCATGGAAAAAAAGAGAAGAGAAAATAGAAAAGCAGTATTAGAAACATGTCTCAAGGATAATGCACAAATTAGAAACATGTCTCAAGGATAATGCATGAATTTGAAACATGTCTCAATGATAATGCATGAATTTGAATCATGTCTCGAGGATAATGTATGAATTTGAAACACGTCTCAAGGATAATGCATAAATTTGAAACATGTCTCAAGGATAGTGTATGAATTTGAAACGTCTCAAGGATAATGTATGAATTTGAAACATGTCTCAAGGATAATGTATGAATTTGCACACAAATACAATTTAGATAATTTTAACAGACATTGTAACACTCAATATCAAACTTAAATAAACATGTTTTATATTAGGCATGCATCACAACATTAAAATATAATCATACATCATGGGCCGTAGGTAGCCTAGCGGTTAAGAGGTTGGACCAGTAACCGAAAAGTTGCTGGTTCGAATCCCCGGGCTGACTAGGTGAATCTGTCGATGTGCCCTTGAGCAAGGCACTTAACCTTACTTGCTCCTGTAAGTTGCTCTGGATAAGAGCGTCTGCTAAATGACTAAAATGTAAATGTAGTATACTAGCATTTAGAATGCCACCCAGTATCCCTTGGGAGGTTGTAATCATGTGCGGACCAGACATTTCTGCTGGATACCACAGCGTGCCTGTAGCCCATGTCTGATCTCTCAAGTCTCTCCCATCCCGTCCCCTCCCTCACCCTTGTGCTGCGGTGTAAACACAGATTGTTAGGTTAGGGGTTAAAAGTGTTGTGCTTAGATTCTTTGACAGTAATCTAATTTCTCCTCTCTTGCGCATCTGTATTTATTTGGTTTGTCAACACTAACGGCTCTTTTTTCTCCCTTTTGCCTTCAGTGTATTGATCCCCCCCTAATGGATTGGATCTGATTCCAGAGCGTCTAACATGCTTTTGTATCCTCTTATTTTCACCCAGGAAAATCGATCAGGAAGGCTTGAAAATCAGCCAGGATCAGGTTTTAAGGAATCCACCACGGCAGGAAAAATGGTGGGCAGTGGATGAGTGGAGGGGGGATGAGCCTGACTGACTGATATAGGAAGTGTTCGTCCAACAGACAGGAACTAGAACAATTAACAAGCCACTTTTCAAACTATCTCCATCCAGCATCCAAGCCTGTTTTTTTTCCTTCAACCACGACATTGGAACAGATATTTTAAATTGTGAAGCATTTTATATGAATGGAATTTTATACAGCCTACATTGCTATTCACAATGTAACTCTGCATTATTAGGTGTGAAATGAAAACTGATAGCTGAGTGTGTGTATCGTATCAGGCTGTGAACTGAAGGCCTCTGGGCCTTGGTACCTGCTGCTTACTGCTGAGGAATATGAAGGAAGGAACCATGAGAGTACAGCCAATCGATGGAGATCTCATTCCTCCTGACACAGCATCTTCTCCTTGTGAGGTGATTATATTGATTAATGTTATAATCATTTGCTTTTTAGTATATTGGCAGTGCCATGGTCTTAATATTTTCAATAAAGGGTATTATCTAACTGTTCATGGAGGGTGACAGTGGTATCCTTTCGACCTTCATTAATGTCAGGGATAAATGTGCTGCTGCTACCTCATCCTCCTTGCTAGACACGCACGCACGCACACACACACACACACACACACACACACACACACACACACACACACACACACACACACACACACACACACACACACACACACACACACACACACACACACACACACACACACACATTCACACACTCACACACATGCACACACACACATGCAGGCACACACACAGACAGACACGGTCCCCTACTGCTCCTCTAACTGATGGAGCTGTGTTAAATCTAAGAAGGGACTCGATCAATGGCTGCTACTCTGGGTTTCAGTGTGTGGCAGGCAGGGTGGTGGTAGCCAGCCAGTCGCACAGGCAGTTGGTATGTGATCTGAGTGTGAAAGGTGGGGGATTGGAGGAGCTCTGCTGGAGGAGCTGAGGGACTCAGGGGGACAGCCAGGGCACACCAGGTCTGAAACACGAGCCCAGGGCCTGATCATTTATAAATGGGAAGATATCAATGGCCTCTCTGCCTTTTCACACAGCTGAGCAAATTGGAAGACTTGTCAGGAGTCACAACACGGGGGGCCAGGCAGGGGAGAAGGCTGCAGGAAGAGGAGCCAGGCTGGTGCTGCCTGGGGGGAGAGGCCTGACTACCAGACAGAGGGCAATCCAGGCCCCTCAGGGACCCTGGAGCTGACACATGGGCTGTGTCCCAAATGGCACCTTCCCTATATTTTACACTTCTTTTGACCAGAACCCCATAGGGCCCTGGACAAAAGAAGTGCATTTTGTAGGGAATAGGGTTCAATTTGGGACGTAGACGTGGATAGGCCTCCTCTGCTCCAACACAATAGGAGATTCAGAACAGGGCCTTGCTGCTCTGAATGTCAGCCCTTTTAAACATCTCTTAAATCTTCACTCTGATTTTGTGGCGTCTGGTTTTAGGCCAGGTCATGAAGCCGCTAGATAACAATCCAAATGAAATCGAAGTGTAATAGCACAAAGCTCTGATGGTAATGAACACTGTTTGACTCAAGCTAGTTGATAGCGCTGAGCGATTAGTGCGTTTTGAGGTCGGTTCGGTTTCGTTTTCAATTATTTATTTATTTTTTACATGAAATGCACTCTGCATTATGTTGGTTGAATGCTGTAACAACACAGAACAAAAGCATTTTCTAAAAGTCCCGTGATGGTAGTGACTGCCAATTACTGCTTATCACTTATTAACCATTATTTATTCACATGACTTTACTCTAATAACATATTTCAGTTGTTATGTACACTATCGTTCAAAAGTTTGGGGTCACTTAGAAATGTCCTGGTCCATTAAGATAAGATCAAATTGATCAGAAATACAGTGTAGACATTGTTAATGTTGTAAATGGCTAGTGTATCTGGAAACGGCAGATTTTTTATGGAATATCTACATAGGCATACAGAGGCCCATTATCAGCAACCATCAGCCCTGTGTTCCAATGGCATGTTGTGTTTGCTAATCCAAGTTTATCATTTTAAAAGGCTAATTGATCATTAGAAAACCCTTTTGCAATTATGTTAGCACAGCTGAAAACTGTTGTGTTGATTAAAGAAGCAATAAAACTGGCCTTCTTGAGACTAGTTGAGTATCTGGAGCATCAGCATTTGTGGGTTCGATTACAGAATCTAAATGGCCAGAAACAAAGAACTTTCTTCTGAAACTCGTCAGTCTATTCTTGTTCTGAGAAATGAAGGCTATTCCATGCATGAAATTGCAAAGAAACTGAAGATCTCGTACAACGCTGTGTACTACTCCCTTCACAGAACAGCGCAAACTGGCTCTAACCAAAATAGAAAGAAGAGTTGGAGGCCCCGGTGCACAAATGAGCAAGAGGACAAATACATTAGAGTGTCTAGTTTGAGAAACAGACGCCTCACAGGTCCTCAACTGGCAGCTTCATTAAATAGTACCCACAATACACCAGTCTCAACGTCAACAGTGAAGAGGCGACTCCGGGATGCTGACCTTCAAGGCAGAGTTGCAAAGAAAAAGCCATATCTCAGATTGGCCAATAAAAAGAAAAGATTAAGATGGGCAAAAGAATACAGACTCTGGACAGAGGAAGATTGGAAAAAACTGTTATGGACAGACGAATCGAAGTTTGAGGTGTTCGGATCACAAAGAAGAACATTTGTGAGACGCAGACCAAATGAAAAGATGCTGGAGGAGTGCTTGATGCCATCTGTCAAGCATGGTGGAGGCAATGTGATGGTCTGGAGGTGCTTTGGTGGTGGTAAAGTGGGAGATTTGTACAGGGTAAAAGGGATCTTGAAGAAGGAAGGCTATCACTCCATTTTGCAACACCATACCATAGCCTGTGGACAGCACTTGATTGGAGCCAATTTCCTCCTACAACAGGACAATGACCTAAAGCACAGCTCCAAACTATGCAAGAACTATTTAGGGAAGAAGCAGTCAGCTGGTATTCTGTCTATAATGGAGTGGCTAGCACAGTCACCGGATTTCAACCCTATTGAGCTGTTGTGGGAGCAGCTTGACCGTATGGTACGTAAGATGTGCCCATCAAGCCAATCCAACTTGTGGGAAGTGCTTCAGGAAGCATGGGGTGAAATCTCTTCAGATTACCTCAACAAATTGACAACTAGAATGCCAAAGGTCTGCAAGGCTGTAATTGCTGCTAACTTTTTACATTTTAGTCATTTAGCAGACGCTCTTATCCAGAGCGACTTACAGTTAGTGCATACATTATTTTTATTTTATTTTTCATACTGGCCCCCCATAGGAATCGAACCCACAACCCTGGTGTTGCAAACGCCATGCTCTACCAACTGAGCTACATCCCTGCCAGCCATTCCCTCCCCTACCCTGGACGACACTGGGCCAATTGTGCACCGCCCCATGGGTCTCCCGGTCGCGGCCGGCTATGACAGAGCCTGGATTCGAACCAGGATCTCTAGTGGCACAGCTAGCACTGCTCCACTCGGGAGTATGGAGGATTCTTTGACGAAAGCAAAGTTTGAAGGACACAATTATTATTTATATTAAAAATCATTATTTCTAATCTTGTCAATGACTATTTTGCTATATTTCCTATTCAAACTCATTTCATGTATGTTTTCATGGAAAACAAGGACATTTCTAAGTGACCCAAAACTTTTGAACGGTAGTGTATATTACATTTGTTTTATTTGATGACTTTATTATTTCATTCCAAGTCATCATCTCATCACTATAGAGCTGTTGCCTATTGAGTACCACAGTAAGAGTCATAAAAAACGAAAATGGTTCCAATAATTTTATCACCATTCAATTTTGTGTCTGGGATTTTAGAACTACTTTGTCTGTGTTTCGTGTAGGCTTACCCTGGCGTGATGTTTTGATAACCTCTCTCGGCCTTATTTACTTTGAAGAACTACTAAAATTGTGATTTTGTCAGAAAGCATAGTTAGCCACAGTGGACGTGTCATAATACCCATAAAAACACAGAAATGGTTCCAATGGTTTTTCTGCCATTCATTTTTCACATCGTGATTTTACCAAAAATTCTAATGAATTGTGTGTTTGGTGTAGGCTTACCTTGGTGTGACCTTTTGATAGCTGTGTAATTCTCTCTCGTACAAGGTATCTTTTATCAATAATTAGCTTTGCACATTTTTGATAGTAAATTGAGGCGAATATGTTGATAAAACTAACCTTGTCCGAGAGAGAATTACACAGCTATCAAAAAGTCACGCCAAGGTAAGCCTACACCAAACACACAATTAATTAGAATTTTGGGTAAAATCACAATGTGAAACATGAATGGCAGAAACACCATTGGAACCATTTCCGTGTTTTTATGGTTATTATGACATGTCCACTGTGGCTAACTATGCTGTCTGACAAAATCACTATTTTAGTAGTTCTTCAAAATAAATAAGGCATACTTTTATGACTGCTGAATACCAACTATCAATCACTTAGATCATGTATTTTCAGGTAGAGATACCTAGCGATGCAACTGCAACTCCATCCCCTATCCCTCTCAATCGCGCATTCTTCTGTCTCTTCTCGTAGCAGGCGTAAAAAAAAAACACACAGACCGGACAAGTAGGCGCACAATGGATTATGGTCATTGTAGTTAATTACCGCATTTTCTGCGCTAAACTATGTAGAATATTGGTTTGAAACTACAACTCCCTACTACATCGCACAGTTTGAGTTTGATCTGATTGATCTCTAGAGAAACTGTGCAATGTGGGCATTGAGCTCACAAAAACAAAAGAAAAAAAGAAATGGAATTCGAATAATTGAACCGACATGGGTCAATTAGTTGTTTAAAAAACCCAAAATAACAAAAATGTCGGTTAATCACTCAGCACTACTAGATGGCAGAAAATGCTGAATATCTATAAAAAAAACTAAAACGCAATTATTAAGCCCTCAATAAGATACTTGTTTCCCCAATTGAAATACTGGAGATACATTACACAAGTATACACTGAGTGTACAAAACATTAAGAACACCTTCCTAATATTGAGTTGCACCCCACTTTTGCCCTCCGAACAGCCTTAATTCATCCGGGCATGGACTCTACAAGGTGTCGAAAGCGTTCCACAGGGATGCTGGCCCATGTTGACTCCAATGCTTCCCACAGTTGTGTCAAGTTGATTATAGCTTTCACCTGGATTCACATGTGCAGTTTATGTCATGGAAAGAGCAGGTGTTCCTAATGTTTTGTACACTCAGTATATATGACCATGAGAAACACATACAGTCCTATACATACCACCAGGGGAGTTGTAGAAAACACACTAGCTGGAGCAACCAAACACTTACATTTAGAGTGTCCCAGGGTTTGAACTGAGCTAAGGCCTTTCCTGTACGGGACAAACTGCCCATGTCTGCCCGCTTGACTGTGCTTGTCATGAGCCTCCTTTAGGAGTAGGAGGAGTGGGGAGTGGGGAGTCAGTCAGGCTGTGGCCTGCTGTACTGCACCTGAGACAGCTGGGTCTGGAGAGGGGAGGTTAATAGTTCTCAGAGCCAATGAGCTGGCACGGAGCTCAACCAGAGCCAATGAGCTGGCACGGAGCTCAACCAGAGCCAATGAGCTGGCACGGAGCTCAACCAGAGCCAATGAGCTGGCACGGCGCTCCTGACCCCCTCATAAAGCACAGGACTACAGAAGGACACACCTGAGAGATCTGTCTGTGTTGCAGAGTGACATCTCTGTGACTGGTCTATCACCTAGGTTGTAGTGCTGTGGGTCATTAATCTCTGATGTACTGGCCAGTGGCCCCTACGCTTCTGTCTAAGTGGTGCGTATGTTACCAGGTGTGTATGTTACCAGCACACCTCAGACCACAGTGGGCACCTCTCTCTGCCTGCCTCTGAGGTTGAGTACAGATGAAAGAGTCTTGTTCTCCTCACAGACTAGATATGATCTAGATATTATCAGCTGGTTCAGGACAGTATCCTTTTCCATAGACATGGAGGCATGAAATAATTATTGTTTTGGTTTGAACCAGACTGGTAAGCCGGCTGCTGAAAACTATGACTAGGCTATCATTACAAGACTATATTTACGTAAGCTTCCGTAAATGCAAGAAATACACACACAAGATAGGAAAAATCTAGAAAAAGTGAAGGCTTTAAAATTCACAAAGAGGACAGACCAGTTAACCTATTATAATACCCTATGACTCTTAAATGTGTGTTGTGCTAGGGCTAATTTATTATTCAATATATGACCTTTATGTCAAACGATGGTGGACCCTTCCTGTGTGAGTGCTATAGATTAGTAATGTGACCTCTAATACTCCTGGGAGGAATATTCACAGAAATAAAAAACAAGAAATGAATGTCAGTGGAGCTGAAGAATTAACTCATACATGTTTTAATGTCATGCATTTAAGGTGATGGGTTTCCTGACACAGATGTTTGCTGGTGTGAAATCAAATCCCCAAATCTCAACCTCCTGGCTCAATGGATCTACACACACACACACACACACACACACACACGCACGCACACGCACACACACACGCACACACACACACACACACACACACACGCACACACACACACACACACACACACACACACACACACACACACACACACACATGCAAAAAAGCCCTCACAGATTTATCACCCAAGCCCTGCTCCCGTCGGCATCACAGTGGCTGATTTTCTCATTTCATAGGCCACCGGGGTAGAACAGGCATGTGCTTGTTCAAATCCACCCAGCAAGACGGACCGGTCTCAGCACACAACTTTCTCTTTAGCAGCTTAACAGATGCCAAGCAGGAGGGTAGGGAGGAGGGGTACATGGGGGGACGCAGGCCGTCATTGAGAGCCCTTAACACACGCTTCACCCATCGTACCCACAGAGACAAGGCAGGGACGGGAAAGACGGGAGAGAGAGAGAGAGAGAGAGAGAAAGAAAAAGAGAGATGAGGTTCTGGCGCGGCCTCTCTCCGCCAGCTCTAACATCCATGACTGAGAGGCGAATCACTGTGGGTTTTATTTATCATTCCACGCCACTGGGTTTAAATGATACCACGCCGCCGCCGGCACTTTTTCCTCAGCCTTTCCTGTGTGGCAAGCGGTGCGCAGCTTCTCTCCAAATATAGAGATCATGTTTGTATTGTTTGACACAGAGGACTGATGGAGTGGTTACTCTGCCCCCTCCCTGCCACAGCTTGAGCTATGAAAACAGCCCATCAGGCTAGCAGACAAGGCAGGCTATTAGGAAGGAGAGCGGGGAGCCACATGAAAGGCATCTGCCGCCCGACACATACAGTATACGGGGGAGAGGAGGCGGACTCGTAGCTAAACGTGTGTGTGCGTGTGTGTGTTGGTGTGTGTTTGTGAATGTGTTTGCATGTCCCATAGACTGAGAACATCAGTGTATTTGAACGCAGTGCTGTACGACCAAGTTTAATTGGATGCTTTTGAAATGATCCAGGCTTATTGATTTAATGGTTTGCTCATGGTGCGGTTAAAGAGTTACGCCTTTAACAATATGTAGTGCCTCGTTAGGGCGTACGCATACTGGTTTCATACATACTGGAGTGTATAACCAACAGCAAGAATGCTGATAGGGCATACACTAAGCATCCACATAACATGCTGGTTTCATAGAGAGTATACAGCCAACAGCAAGAATGCTGTAATTGAGGTAGAGCAGAATATGGGTACCATAAGACTAGGTGGAAGCCCTGAAGCTGCAAAATGGCTACTGTATGAACTCTCCGTGAGGACAATTCACCTCACACCAACCAGGGGAAAAAGCTGGATGACACCTGCTGTCTACCTAGACAAAATAAGTTGAGAAATGTTGTGGCAGCAACCAAAAACGACCTAAACAAATACTAAGCATTAGAGAGGTAAAACCCCTCTAAAGTCCCTTTAAAAGAGCTTGTGTGTTCCAATGGCATGGCCCATAACCCCTGTCTAATAAATGAGCTGCGGGAAATGATGGCAAGGCAAAACCCCTCCCTTTCCCAATGTTAAAAGTTTAAGACGATAGAGTTCATGTTAAAAGTTTAAGACAGCAAGGTAAACATGCCAGACGCTCTAACACTGTTACACCTTGTTTTTCTCTCTCTCAACCTTGGTGGTTTTGCGGGGGGAAGAGAGGGAAGAGAGAGAGAAGGGGGGAAATTCCTTTGATGCTGCTCCAGATGGATTTGCAGTGGATAAATAAAGAGGAACCAGGAAAATATACAAGGCCCTGGGTAAAGCCTGGACCTTGGCTGGGGAGCCGGCCCATAGGAATGGCCCTCTGTTAGGCATGAGTTCACCTGCCCCCCCCACTGGTCCCCCCGGGCCTTGCAGTGCCACACTGAGGCCTGCCAGGACATGGGATGCGGGGGCTGTTATTGTAACATGGCTAACACATGGGCCAACTCCCCAGCCATTTATTTAACACAGGGACTCCAACTGTGTCGCATATGCCATCAGACAGACTACAGGGAGAGACAGGCAGGGCAGGCCTCCCCCATTTTTTAAAATGTTCCCTTAAATTCAACAGGTCTTTGAAACGTTTCAAATACCATGTTCAACCTATATTTTAACCTGAATATCATCACTGGGTGTATTAGTTAATCTTGCAATAGTGCAGAAAACTGCATATTTTGTGTATTGGTCCAAGACTAGTCGGTCACTTTGTACCCTGTTCTTTCCCTTCTGTGCTTCTGTTGTAATAGTGTTTGTGCTTCCATACACAGACTCCGGTTGGACATCTCTGGATGTCTGGGCTGCACATGCTGCCATATTGTATTTGGCAACCTTGTTCCCGCAAACAGATCACAATGCATCCGCGGCTCCCTCTGGGCAGCTCTCTGTTTGCTCTCGTAGCAGCTGTCGTGGAAATGGCCCTGTAAGCTCTCCCTAATTACTTAACATGGTCTGGGTCTAAACGCCTGCACCTCCTTTTAGCCCACAACCAACCCAGCCAGCACTGCTGGCAAACAAACTCCTCTGCTCCTCTGAGTCTGGGGGGGCCGAAGGACGGGAGAAAGGGAGAGAGGGGGGAGTAAAACAGTGCACTCCACCTGCCTCCCACCACCCCATCTCCCTGGGTCAGGCCAATACTCCCTTCCTCCAGCCAATATATCAGGCCCCCCGTCCCCCTGGCAACCAGGCAGGACCCCACACACAACTCGCCTCACACACATCCCCAAGTCACCCATCCCTCCACCCTTGCCCCCCTTTCTGCTCCCACCACCCTCACCACCACCCCCACCACCCTCACCACCACCCCCCCATCACCACCCCCACCACCCTCCCCACCACCCTCACCCCCACCACCACCACCCTCACCCCCACCACCACCACCCTCACCACCACCTGGCCCCTCGCTCCCTCTCCCTCTCTAAAAGAGGGGCTCATCGCTCAGCTAGCAGTCTATTGTTCAGCTCATGAAGTGACTGCTGGCCAATTAGCAAGTTAACAAGTTAAGAGGTGGACTCTGTCAAATGCAGAGCTTTTTCACCCCAGGGTCGCCAGCGGGGGATCCCAGGCCCACTACAATACAGAGGCGAGAGACCAGTTAAAATGGCTGCCGCTTGCTGAGGAGCTAAGGTCTGAGCCCAGCATGATGACTAAGAAATCTGGTAGCATCCCCCCTTTAAGTCTGAGGGCCACTTGGTTTATACCCAATCACAGTAGAGCTTTAAAACCCAAAGCTCAGAGCGTGTTTTATGGCTGCTCAGAATCCAGCAAATAATTACAGTGGTGAGACGTTTTGCTATTCTGGGTTGTTTTACGAGGTTTGCGGAGACTCATTTGTAACCAAATCCGCTGTTGTAACAAAATCCAAGTAAAAAATCCTTATATCAGCGTTTCGGCTCACCTGTGGTCTCCAGGGGAATGCAGAGAGGGGTGGTCAGCCCCCCCCCCTCTTTCTCTCCCTGTCTCTATCACCTCAATGAAGTTGAGCGTTTTACTTTATAACAAAGCAGGACCATATTTTCCTTTAAACTGTGGCCATTTGCATTGTACATTGGGGGCGGGGGGGTGATTCACGATCCATTCTATTGGCTACACATCCTTTCAATGTCAGCTCCCTAAGCCACTTGGCCTCTACTCCCCCACCTCCTTGGAAAGACAAAGCCCCCAATTTGTCACGTCATGTCCAGCTGTTGACTGGCGGGGACCTCCTCTAGCCCAGAAAAAGAACCACAAGCTGGGGGAGCCAAATGGTTTCTTCCCCCTGCCTTTCTGTGGGAATGTTTGCCCAAGGAGACAATACAGCCACAGTCTCCCAGGGGGTATCTATACACCCTCCTACACCCCCCTAACCCCTCCCCAGGAATGGAACCCTATTCGGAGCTGTCCACCTTGAAAAGGACAACCATTGAGCTGAGAGAGGACGGCAGAATAGCATCATTAAGCTCCAATAACCACACTGTGAGTGCCAGGACAGAGACAGGGTAGGGTAGGGTGAACTCCCTCCCATAGTCCCAGCTCACACACACTCACACAAACCTTAGTCCACCTGCCTGGTCACGTTCCCAGCATTAAGAGGGGCTAGGCTGGAGGGGAAGAGACAAAGGAATGAGACAGTGCCTCTATAATGGCAGGGACTAGAGGGCTAAACCTGCTAATGAAAGAGTTATAAACTCACATTTAGACTAGTAATTTAGACGGGATACATTTAGACGCGTCATTTAGACGGAATACATTTAGACGCGTCATTTAGACGGGATACAATTAGACGCGTCATTTAGACGGAATACATTTAGAAGCGTAATTTAGCCGGGATACATTTAGACGCTTAATTTAGACGGGATACATTTAGACGCGTCACTCATTTGTAATTGGGTAGAAAAAATGGTGGTGGCCTGATCCTTGTTGACCAAAGGCACCTGCAACCAATTTATACACATGACTCATTGTTATTCATGTGACATTTGGTTTGACCCCTCGGGCCTTGTCTTCAAACCTTTCAATCCAAATTCTATACACTGCCACCACATATTCACAGTCTCCCTCCCCGCAATTCTAAGAAAGATGTCCCTTTTCTCATATATTTAACAGTAGGCCTAGGCGTCGTTTCGAGAGGTTCAAACCAACACCTATAATTATGACATCAAAAATCTAAACATTAAGACAGGATAGCACTCATCAAAGCACTCGGGTTCTGATGTATTTGATATTTGAAGGAGCTCACTTCTCGTGTCCTTTCAGGGAGAGAAAGGTGGGCTAGGTGTTCCCTGCTCTCCCTTTTAATGTGCTCCACAATTACAGCTGTCACAGCAGCCAGCAGAGAGAAGCCCACGGTGGTGGTGTAGTGTGTGTCATTATCCCCCCCACACACCCCTTTACCCCAAACCCCCCATACACCCCCACCCCGTCCCTTTTCTCTGGATGAAATATTGGAGGCAGGGAGGGAACAAACCCACTAATAAATACCACCTCTATGAGCCTCTGCCACCAGAAAGGGGATGGGATGGTATGGGGGGTGGGGGGATGGAGGGAGGGTCGTTTAGGGAGGGATGGAGGGATGGAGGGATGGGCGAGAGGGGGTGTGTATGCTCCTTATAAATGATTCCAGTGTGCAATAATATTTGCTTGGTGGAACGAGCCCCCTGTGGAGCATATGGCCTGCTGGAGCATCAGTAGTACTGCTGTCACCCAGAAGGCTGAGGACGAGAGGAGGAGAGGAGGACGAGAGGAAGGGAGGAGGAGGCTGAGAAGGAAGAGGAGAGGAGAGGAGAGGAGAGGAGAGGAGAGGAGAGGAGAGGAGAGGAGAGGAGAGGAGAGGAGAGGAGAGGAGAGGAGAGGAGAGGAGAGGAGAGGAGAGGAGAGGAGAGGAGAGGAGAGGAGAGGAGAGGAGAGGAGAGGAGGAGGAGAGGAGGAGGAGGAGCAGGTGGAGGTGGAGAGGAGGAGCAGGTGGAGAGGAGGAGGAGGAGGAGGAGGTGGAGAGGAGGAGCAGGTGGAGAGGAGGAGGAGGAGGAGGAGGAGGAGGAGGAGGAGGACACAAAACGGTAAGTTACATGATGGGGACTTCTCTGCACCTATTGCACTATGGAGGAGTAAAGAGAGGAATGTGGAGTGGTGGAGAGTATCACAGATGGAGAAGGTAGTGACACCCAAACAAAAACACACACATAACATCCAGGCACACTCAATTGAGACAGGGCAACGCATGATGCCTTTACTCTGAAAATTTTACTACAGTGATTTACTGGCTTTCCTGCTTGCCTGAGTGATCACAGTCTTCTGTAAACCAAACCAACGAGACAGATCGTAACTGGCCTGGATGAAGAGCCACTGCCGAGGCCTTTTATTGCAGTGTGGAGGGAGAAAAAAACTGTGTCCAGGCATATCTTATGGTACACCTCCTGTGTGTCTGGTGGACAGTAGCTCACTATCCCTGGGTGGCTATGGGAGGGACAGCATCAGTTAACCCCTATACTAAAGCAAAGGGAATCAATGGCACATTTATGAGCTTTGCTCTGCACTACCCATTGTGTGGATAGTGGATGGCGGATATTTTCCAGTATGGGGCCAACATCTTGCCCTCCTGCACTGGATGTTGTTCAGCTTGAGTGTCAGAGTACACTGACTCCTTCACTGCTCTACACTGCCATAGACTGGAGGAGCTGTGAGGAGCTGTGTGTGTGTTTGCCTGGGGCTGGGGATGGGGCTGGGGATGGGGCTGGGGATGGGGCTGCGGTGGATGGACCTGAGCCAGCATCAATGGCTCCCTCTGGGTGAGAGCAGAGCAGAACAGCATCCTCTCCTCTCCTCCCAGGCCCCCCCTTCAGTCCCCCCAGCCCCAGCACATCTCTCCCATCCCATCAATACACCTATAATCTCCACAGCCAATATGCCTTGCCTGACTATCCCTGGCTCTGTAGGAGAACAAAGGGAGCGGGCAGTCAGGGTGTTATAGATCCTGCTTCTCTCTGTTCTCCTTAAATCAGGTCACGGGGAAAATCACGGGCAGAGCCGGCCGCCGTTTGGCAGGGGATTCAATTGGCCGCCACTCTTTAAGGCCGGGGTGTCAGAGGACACTGCTCGCCATAATGGGCCCCAATCTTCCTCACAGCCTGTCGGGATTCATTTAGAGGCCTGGTGATGAAATGCCGCTCTGTGTTTGTGTGTGTGTGTGTTAGTGTGTGTGTGTTTGTGTGTGATGCTCTCTCTCCTTTTTCCCAGCTAGCCAGCGAGGGTAATATTCACCCTCAGCAACCTAGCTAAAAGCCTCCTGCCTATTTGTCACAGTGTCACATACACCATTTTCTCTATTGTGGTTTTCCATTCAATTGGTCAGCAGGATAAACACAGCACTGTTACAATAAATCTAAATGTTCCACAACATATGGCATTATTACACAGTACACTACATGAAATGCATTCTTAAAAGTGCAGATATTACACTTCTATGGGGGTGTAGTGTACCCCATCAATACAGAATAATGTTCTATGAACAAATGCTTGTCATTTCAGCCATTCAAAAATGGAGCAACAATTTCCATTTCCCTTGGTGGGCTTGTTCATTTCTGGCCAGCAGTCAAATGTACAGCCATTGTCTCTGCATGGCAGCAGATTAGCTGTAGAAAGCCTGGCCAGCATTTAAGACTAGAGAGGCTGGGACAGACACAGAAGGTCATCAGAAAAACCCAGCTCTCACGTCATAGGACCGCAATGAAAACTCCCGACCCACCCAGGCCTATTCTCCAAGCTGATAGGCCAGGAGCCCTGACTGACAGGTAGGGGAGCAAACGGCGTGCTGGTATGTGATACTTGGCACCAGCTGAGGGAGATGAGGAGGTTTCTCAGTGCTCAGTCTGCTCTCCCAGAGGCCCAGAGGAGTCATAATCAGACCCTTGTAATACACTAGTACTTGTGTGGTCCCCTGGGCTCATTTGCATACTAATTACTGATTGCAAATGAGAGGCTGGCTGATTGTGTTCCGCCTGTTCTGTGTTGTGGCTCTCAGATCCCGGTGATCCTGCTAAGGAGCTTATCCTCTGCCGCTCTGCACCGCGCTGTGCTGCCGACTCGCTCTCGCTCTCTCTCTCTTGATATACAGCTCCTCATTAGTATTATAATAAAGGACATGAAAGACATATAAAACATTATATACTGACAAAGTGTTGTTTTCATACCAATTAACACTGGGCCTGATTTATCACCAGGGTGGATTGAGAATCTGTCAGGAAATTGATGATTCCACACACACCCACACACACACACACACACAAACACACAGTTGGGTCTGTGTGGTGGTGCTGGTGGTAGTGGTAGTGGCGACGGGGGTGGGGGGACTACACTACAACTTCACCTCAGGGGGTGTCTTTGAGAGGGACTTGATAGCAGCTAGCAAATCATTATGTTATATTCTGCTCAGTTGGCTGGTATAACAAGCCAAACTGTCGTTTATAGGTAGACATTCTTACTGGTGTTGTGATCACGTAATTGTGTCATTTTGGGAGGAGATAGAGTGTGGTTTTGGATTGCAATAGGAAAGTGTGTTGGGCCTCGCTCTGTCTACTCTCTCTCTCTCTCTCTCTCTCTCTTTCTGCCTCTGTCTCTCGCTCTCTTTTTCTGCATGTCTCTCTCGTTCTCTCTTTCTCTCTCTCTATTGAGGGCCTCTTTTATAGATCTCTTTCACCGCTATGACGATTTGCCGACAAACGAGCGGGGGGTCTTTGCTTCTAACTATGTAATGACTGGTGTGATATCAATGGGAGCTAGATGCATATAGAGGCAGCATCCACACACTGGTTATAACTGGTGTGATATCAATGGGAGCTAGAGGCATATAGAGGCAGCATCCACACACTGGTTATGACTGGTGTGATATCAATGGGAGCTAGATGCATATAGAGGCAGCATCCACACACTGGTTTTGACTGGTGTGATATCAATGGGAGCTAGATGCATATAGAGGCAGCATCCACACACTGGTTATGACTGGTGTGATATTAATGGGAGCTAGATGCATATAGAGACAGCATCCACACACTGGTTATGACTGGTGTGATATTAATGGGAGCTATATGCATATAGAGACAGCATCCACACACTGGTTATATACCTACCACACACCACTGCCTTAAGCAAACACATGTTGGTGCAGTTAGATACTTGTCATTGCCCCACATTGATCGCTTACTACTACACAAAGTAACAGAGCCCTAACAATGTGTTTATAACAATGTGCCATAAGACTTGCATCAAAGTTGTACAACACTACCATGAGCCTAGGATTTCAACCAGGATTTCTGGAAAAGCTGGGAATTTGGGGAAAGTTAACGGAATTTCCAACCCTACTTGAGCCTATAGTAATATGATCTGACCAGCTAAATGTAAATCCTGACCTGAGTGAGTGAGTGGGTTAGGGCAGAAGGGAGCAGGGTTGAGATCTCCCCCTTTCAGAGCCCTCTCAGACAGGGCTAAGTGGCTGTCTCTTCTCCTCTGCTCTGGGTGAAAGGTCTGGAGGAAACCCCAGCTGTCTCTCTCCTTTACCTATTCACACCCCAGTAATGGGTTCTGTCCCCGGGCGTCTTTAACCCCAGAATCAATCACAGCAGAGCTCCATGGTCATTTCCAACTACCGCTATCGCTGCTGCCGCTGCACTCTCAGTTCCATTCTCATTTAGACTGGCCATTGGAAGCAGGTGATTAATCTGCATTTAATTCTGTCTCTTTGCCACTGCCTAACCTCAGCAGAGAGATGTCTACAGCCCATCTTACATGTTCTTAGAGCAACACTACCTAGCAGCTTCCACCCCACTTTCCCCCTTCAGCAGTCTCCTGTATGACTATCATCATATCAGGCCTAATTTTCCCCTCCATTCAGTCTAGTGCGACACAAGGTTAACAAAGCCCTTTATCAGGGAGCACTCTCGCTCTCCCTCACTCTCCCTCCTCACACCGACTCCCGTCACATTCGTCTTACATCTAAAACAGGGGGTGTGACAGTGCTTTAACACACTACTCAGTGGTGTGCTGCTGTATTTATCTTACATGCCATGGTGTGAGAGCCCAGTGTCTCTGGCTGCGTCCCAAACAGTACCCTATCTCCTATACACTGAGTGTAAAAAACATTAGGAACACCTTCTCTTTCCATGACTAATACTGACCAGGTGAATCCAGTTGAAAACTATGATTGCTTATTGATGCCACCTGTTCAATCAGTGTAGGTGAAGGGGAGGAGACAGGTTAAATAAGGATTTTTAAGCCTTGAGATTATTGAGACATGGATTGTGTGTGTGCCATTCTGAGCGTGAATGGGCAAGACAAAATATTTAAGTGCCTTTGAACGGGGTATGTTAGTAGGTGCCAGGCACACAGGTTTGAGTGTGTCAAAAACTGCAACTCTGCTGTGTTTTTCACACTCAACAGTTTCCCATGTGTATCAAGAATGGTCCACCAGCCAACTTGACAAAACTGTGGGAAGCATTGGAGTCAACATGGGCCAGCATCGCTGTGGAATGCTTTCGACATCTTGTAGAGTCCATGCCCCGACAAATTGAGGCTATTCTGAGGGCAAAAGTAGGGGGTGCAACTCAATATTAGGAAGGTGTTCTTAATGTTTTGCACACTCAGTCTTATGGCCCCTGGTCAAAAGTAGGGCACTGTATAGGGGAAAGGGTACCTTTTGAGACATAGCTTCTATAGTTTAGTCTATTACCACTGAATATAAGCCCCTAGGCCTAACTGCTTTCTGTCTGAACGCGCCCATAGATTATGACACCCCATAGATTACAGCCTGCTAATAATGTGGTGAATTCTCACCCATAATACGGTGGTATCTGCACAGGATCTAGTGGTGTAATGTGATTACCACGTTCCAATGAAATATTGAAGACCCCCAATGCAAATAATGACTAGGGGTGTGTGTGTGTTTGTGCGTGCATGTGTATGTGTATGTGTGTGTGTTAAAGAACAGGGGAAAGAGCCAGAGTGAGATAGTGTGAAAGGAAATAAATTCTGGCAGAAGTAAAGAGAGCAGGCATACATTGTGGGCCGATAAAAGGAGAGACAACGGGAGGCCGTTAAAATGGCCATCTATAGGCTAAGAGAGGGAAGGGATGTTCACCATCTACTGTAGCTCAGTTGGTAGAGCATGGCGCTTGCAACGTCAGTGTTGTGGGTTCGATTCCCACATGGGGCCAGCATGAAAAATGTATGCACTCACTAACTATAAGTCGCTCTGGATAAGAGCGTCTGCTAAATGACTAAAATGTTATCAGTCCTATTTAGAAAGTTGAAGAGATTTGAACTTTACAAATCAGCAAGCATAGCTGGGGAGTAGTCATGGTAACGGGGGCCAGCTTCAGGCAGGGGGGGGTCAGTCTTTCTGCACATGCTCAGAAGAGACAGAGTGAACCCCAATAAAGAAAATGTAGAATAGCAGGTTTGTTCTTCCCTATGTCTACTGTTTGGTTACCTCTTGTTTTGGAATTATACTAGCGCTCAGAAGATATTAGTAATTGCAATAAGTTACAACAAAAAACTATCCGAGCCAATGTGTCAGTTGCACCCAAATAACATGTTTGGTTTTGAAAGCTGAAGCCATTCTCCTGTGGAATCTCAGAGGAGGGGGTAAGAAGGGGGTTAAGATGGGGGGGGGGGGGGGGTTCTCCAGACATGCTGGAGGGAGGGGAGGGTGCCTCTAGCCTACCTACTTCCCCTGTCCTCCCCTCTTCCTCTCCTGTCCTTCCTTCGTAAAAACACTAGATTCTTCCGGATCCTCTGGAGGTTTACTGCTCAGGCGGGCTTGCTAATTACTGCAGTACTACATAACAACCCCAGGCACCTGTCCAAACACCACCACCACCACCACCGTACAGCCAGGGAATGTGTCTGTGAAGCCCAAACAGTAACACCACCGTACAGCCAGGGGAATGCTGCCTGGGCTGGGAGGGAAGGAAGGTCATCTGGGAAAGAGCTGGTCATTGTCTGGGGCTGTGTCTGAAATGGCTACGTCTAAAAATATTCCCTATATAATACAGTGCATTAATTTTGACCCGATCTCTGGTCAAATGTACACTCTTAGAAAAAAGGGTTCCAAAATGGTTCTTCAGCTGTCCCCATAGGACAACCATTTTTGGTTCCAGGTAGAACCCTTTTTGGTTACAGGTAAAACCCTTTTGGGTTCCATGTAGAGCCCTCTGTGGAAAGGATTCTACATGGATCCGAAAAGGGTTCTACCTGGAACCAAAAAAAGTTATTCAAAGGGTTCTCCAATAGGGACAGCCGAAGAGCCCTTTTAGGTTGTAGATAGCGCCTTATTTTCTAAGAGTGTAGCGCACTTTATGATGAATAGAGCGCTATTTCAGACCTAGCCCGGGACTCCCAGCCTTGTCAACTCTTTAGCATGTTTAGCCTTTCTTTTTTAATGAGGACTCTATATGCAGGGATGTCATGTGGTGTGATATTAAATATGTATGACATGGGGCCAGAGAGGGTCAGGAGGGGCTTGTAACACCTACAGTTAGACATGACCTCCACTACAGTAAATGTCACCTTGATGGCACTGTTAGACTCCGGTAGCAAGGAGGGAGAGACCCTCTGCCCCTCGTCCCGTTCCTACCAAGAGGAATTCTAACAGGATGCAGTGGGATGTGTGGTGTGTTCTCCTGTGTGCCAGCGTGCATGTGTGAGTGAGTGTGTGTGTGTGTGTGTGTATGTGTGTGGTTATAGGCTGCAGGCTCCAGAGTCTGGGCTAAGGTTTGTGGAAAGAGGGGGAAAGTGAGAGTGGGAGGAGTGATAGTTGTAACTAAGAGAGGGTAGAGTGTGATATTGGATTCAATAGAGTCTGACTGATGCACACGCACACACAGTGGAACACACTGCTGAGAAGCATCGTGGCCTTTTAAGAGGCTGCCACACAGGTCGAGACCATTCCTCATGCTGACTTCATAAAAGTCCCAGGATCCCCTCCCCTCCCTCAGTCCTCTGCTGCTGGGAAGGCCATGTTGGGTGAGTGCGTGATGGTGGGGGTGAGATGGAGTGTCCCAACAGCTCCTTCATGGTAACCCCGCTGATTGACTTGAATCGCCACCGTTTCCATTCTTTTGTCAAGCCAGGTTGTCTCAGCCTGCTCCTCTAATTGAAAGTAAAATAGCTCAAGTCAGCTCAGGCCACCTCGGTTAGAGTAAGAGCCCCCTTTCTTTTGTTGTGCCTACTGGGAACAAAGGTTCCCCCCTGGCTGCAAAAGAGTGCCTGAAGCAGGGCTGGGGCTGACCGCCTTACCCTGCCATGAGGGTCCCATCAGAGGAATTCTAACAGGGCACAGTGGGAGGTGTGTGTGTGTGTGTCACCACTACTCCACTACTCTCCACCGCAGACCTACCCATGTCAGGACAGAGCCCAGTAAAGCCCAATCCCAGCAGATAGAGCACACCGCCAGCTAACAGCCCCTCTCAGATCTATAAATCCCTCTTCATAAACAAGGCCTGAACGTGGAAGGAGAGAGGGAGGGAGGGGAGGAGGGAGGAAGAGAGGAGAGAGAGAGAGAGAGAGAGAGAGAGAGAGAGAGAGAGAGCGATAGAGAGAGAGAGAGAGAGAGAGAGAGAGAGAGAAAGAGAGAGAGAGAGAGAGAGAGAGAGAGAGAGAGAGAGAGAGAGAGGGGGGGGGGGGGGGGGGGATCCTGTCTGTTCACCTCTCTAGAACAGGTCTGTCTGTCTGTCTGATCTGTCTGACCCATCCACATGGCTGAAATGACCATTAGGGGCAGTCCCCTTCATCACGGCAGGAACCACGAATCATTTGCATGGCAAAACGCAGAGGGGTAACCCCGACCTCCCCACTGGGGGGGAGAGGACCAATCACTTCAACAGATGTCCACAGGTCAGACAGGAAGTGGTCCAGGGGTCACCTCCTGAAGTCCCTCCTCCCCCTGGTCTGGTCTGACCCAACCAACACCTTCCACTAAAACAGGCCAGTTGCAACCTGCTGGGGCTGGAGAGGGGGAAGGAAAGGGAGCAGTTGACCAGACAGGCGGACAGACAGACGGACAGACAAAGACAGAGACCTTGACTACTGCAATCAGAAGTGTCTGTCTGTCCGTCCGTCCGTCTTTAACCATAAATGTCCATTAACCTTTCTTATAAACAAAGACCTACAACACCAATGAGAGTATAAAATGTATTGGCATCTCCATAACCTTACGATGGCGTGCCTTAGTGGTCTTCATAATTGCAAGGAAAACACATGCTGATGTACAGTACGTGTCAGTGGGAAAATATGACTATTTGTGGTGACAGTGTCAGAGTGCAATGGCAAGTCATTGTCACTGCTTTGCAAAAGCCATTAGGAAGAATGTGGTAAGACGTACTGACTGGTTTTCCCCATCTCCAACAAGCATGGTGTACTGCGAGTGGAAATTGAGTCTGAGGGTGTCCCATAAAACATTCCATTACTGTATCTTCAGCCAAACTAGGACGTAAATTTAGAGAAATTCATATTTTTTCCCATAGCCAAACAAATCCCAAAGCTTCAAACGTAAGATGGCTCACGAAGACGTGAAAAACCAAATATATTTACGATGGGAAAGTGTTCCCATTCCATTATGTACCGTGTGCCATATTTGAAGATTTCGTGTTTTTTTCTTTTTCAAAGCCATCCTCAATGACTTTCCCCTAGACTTGCAGGAGTTTGACTTTACAACAAGGGCAGCAACCTCCTGTGTTTGAAAACAGCTGGATTCTTAACAGAAAGAGAGAGAGAGAGCGGGCCCGGCTAAAAGGATAGCATCCTCTATTAGCTTTACTGTTAAGGCAATCAGACCCAGAAGGCTTTGCTCACTGGCCTCCAAGAACATTTCCAATACAGTTAAACTGCTCTGCCGAAGGACAGACCACCTGGCAACCTGGCACACACACACACAAACGCGCATGCATGTGTCTTGCACACACACACGTATGCATGTACACATATGAATGCACACGCTCGCTCGCACGCACGCACACACACAAACACACACACACTCTATCTTTCTCTCCCTCAGTGCAGTGGAAAGTTACCCCCAGATCAGATGTCCATCTAGCGGTGGGAAGGATGGACCAGAGGCCATGCTGATTCCCCTGCTCAATACCAGGGCATCAGTCTCTTTAAAACCAGCTTTAGCACTCCATGTCCCCCAGTCAGTATTTGCTTGAATGATTTGTGGGCTCCAGGGACAAGGGATGTGCCTTTTTGTAGTAAGCCAACAATCCAACTCCCCCCTCCTCCCTCCCTCCCTCTCTCCCTCCCTCCTTCCATCACGAATGCTTTGAGTCTCTTCCCTGCTGTCTTTGAACCGAGATCAGAGGGAAGTATTTTGGCACACATGATGCTGGTCGATCAGGTGCAGGGATAGTCTCCTTTTGAGTGGTCTGTTGTTCTAATAATGCGACCCCCCCCTCCCCTGCCTCCCCCTCTTCTCCAACCTCCTGTGTCTCGTTCTCCTCTTTCACTTTTCAACATCATTACAGACCCTTGGATTTGTTTCACCCTGCAACCACGCAATTACTGGTTGTACAAAGAGAACAAAATTAGGACAGTTAGGGAACATGGGTCCAGAGGGACCATCCCTGGACGGACGGACGGATGGACGGGGACGGATCAGTCATCTGCATTGACCCCAGATCAGCCTGGGAAAGTATGGGACGAGACGCTTTCAGAGGCTTAAATAGCAGATTTACCCAGATCCCCGCCCCCCCCTGGCTGATCCCTCCCCAAGAAAGACATAAGACCTAACTAACCTTACTTACCAGGAAGCTGTAAAACTAACAACAATGGCTTGAGAGGGGGCTAAGTACAAACACTCATACATGCAGTAGATTTCACAGGCAGTAAAAAAGGAAGGGAGATTCGTAGAGATTCTGCTTAACTACAGCATTTACACCTGTCAAGACACCAAACCTGTTTATCTATGACTCAGGCTTTGATTGAGTAAATCAAAGAAGGCGACGTGAGCAGTCAACGGAGGGTATAGACAGAAACAGATGGTTTCAGCGGCCGCTGTGCAATTTTGTGTAAATGTTGCTTTAAAAACACAGGGTGTTTATTGTGAGCTATCATATAGCCCTGTCAAAGCCACCGCCAATTATTACCATTAGGCTTCCATCCTGTCACTGCCTGTCCCTGTGTTCCTGCCGCCCTCTTCTCTCAGCCCTATAATCTGCCCTCACTTTTGCTCCATCAGGCCACAAGAAGCAGGCAAATTGTTAAATATGTTCCCCCTCTTTGCTGCCTGTCTGAGGCAAAAGGCCGGGTGCTAAGTCACCGTCAGTTACTTTTTTCATTTTCATTTTTCTCCATTCACCCCTGGCCCTTCAAACCCAGTGACAGGAGCGGGGAGACCTGAGTGATGTTTGCATTGTGTGCAATGAATTGAAAAGGAAATGGCCATTAAAGTATGGTGGTGCTGGTGTTTGGTGGTGGTGGTGGAGAGAGGGAGATATGTGACTGTGTTACTGTACTTCTAGCTCTGTTGGCTGTTTCCTGCTATGTTGCAACAACCAACCCCTTATTGAGAGAGACACTTCCGGTGGGGACTCTCTGTACGGTGTGTGTGCCAGGATGCACCACCCCTGCTATGTGTGATAGACAGTATTGGTAATGTAACCCCAATAGGCCAGTCAGGCTGCTGGTGTCTATGACACTGTGAACAG
>NC_140006.1:26831901-26861901 GCF_964263955.1 Coregonus lavaretus | reverse complement strand
GAAGAAATAACATGACAAGATAATAGAGCACAGATGATTCATGAGACGTCCTAAAAGTGTATAATAAATATTTGTTTGTTTTATCTCGTTGACTTCATACCTTACATTCGTCATAAAACCAAGTCTCTACGGTCTGAACTATGGTCAGAGGCGCTTAGTGCGCTGCTCCGTTTAGAATAGAGATGTTCTCCCCTCCTGCTCTCCGCTCCGCTCCTCTCCTCTCACATACTCTCTCTCTCTCCCCCTCCCTCTCTCTCAAACAGCCATGTATGCATGCAGCCGCGAGAGCCCTAGCACAGGAGGCGCGAGGTGAATAGCGAGGCAGATGAGCAGAATGGGGTGCTTTAAAGAAAAGCCGTTAGAAGAGAAAGTTAGACACAAAGAAACAACGAGCAGCAAAATGCGGGACAGCGAGGAGGGAAAAACCGGCGCACTCTCACACAAAACAAGAGAGCGACCATTGAAAAGACCATCTGTGATTTGAAATGGATGAGTGTTTTGTGTGTCCTACATTTTGCTTCACTAAACGGGAGGAGCAGTGAATGGGTTGCAACCAATCAGTAACTTAAAAAGACCATAAACAAATAAATGTGAGAATAGACCCCTTTAGCAGTCCCCCAACACAGGACAAATTACCCGGGGTGAGTTGGCAGGACACAGCTATTTCCAAAAACAAAACCTCTGAAATCTGGAATTAACCTCTTAGCTAGATAATTTGAATAAACGCACTTCTTCCAACTGGCAGCCGTAGGATATGGAGCAGGGAAAACAACAACCGTAGGCTGAGTGTGTGAAAATGTCATGGATGTTTAATTATGTTAAATTACTGGAGACCATTTAGACGAATTATTTTAAATTACCGTTATTGATAGGCTATTGATCTAATAGACTATGCGTTTAGTATACATTAGCCTACTATTAGTCTACCACACAAAAGCCTAATAATATTAAGATAATGTATAATAATAATACAACATATATAGACATCGTCCTAAAATGTTAAATAATAAAACATGTCCCAATCTTGTTACGTTTCTCCTTTCTCTCTGTTCTCTGTCATGGATGTGTGTCAGTCATCTTGTGAGCTCAGCGTTCTCACTCAGAATGAGTGCAGCAATTCATTTACATCTGATCCCCGTTTATTAATCAGAGCTTTCTGTATTCATACACAGCAATTAGCAAGACATAAATATGCATTATTTATATTTTTTCCCAGTTGCTGGTATTCTCTTTTCAACATGCTTCGATGTTAACATTAATTAGCATGAAGTGTAATTTAAATGCGCGTTAATGAGGTAGACCTACCTTTATTAGGCCGATGTGTTCAATAAGCATGCAAAATAGGTCCCTAAAAATACATCTGAAAAAACGAATTATGTATTTTAATAGTATTATTATTATTATTATTATTATTATTATTATTATTATTATTATTATTATTATTATTATCGTACCATTCTCCTATTATTCACCTGTTATTGTTAGGCTATCATGCATAACATAACATAATACAAATGATCATAGTTGAGTTTGCAATCAGTTTCATCATGTCATCTTCATCTATGAACATGCTGCACTTTAATCCTCCCAATAATCAAATAACGGTCTGTGTAGTCGATCTGTGTAGTCAGGATGTTTAAAATGATAGACTTTCCAAATTACATCATTCATTGAGCGCATTGACATGGAGCCATTTAGAGACAATGAATTACCTCGGCGCCCATAAAGCTAACTAATGTGAAATATCACATATTCTAATCAACTTGAGAAAAGTATTGCTTTCTCCAAATCTGGACCTGAGCCGGACACATTCATGGCAGTTTAATTAAATTAACTGGTGGAACATCTTTGATTTGTACCCATTAAAAATAGTACTTTATGGTTTATTTCCAAAAAGTATCACGGAAGGTTAACGACTCCAAGAGAAGCCTATGGTTTTTAATTGTGGACCGACAGTGTTTTACTGTGTTAAAACTAAATTCTTTAAACCAATTTTTCTGCTAACAGGTTCTGGTGAGCAGCGTTAAATCACATGGGACTATTGGAGCATGGGACTCTTTCATCTAGAGGACGAAATAATAATTTACCTTTAGAGTAAATGAGATAAAGTAAAGTAGGCTCATGGTTATAATGTGGATCCAATATATTCTTAAAGTACTTGATAGCAGGACTTACTCTTAAAGTCATTAATTACTAAAAGCTATTCAATTAATTATACTTGGTCCAACAAACCTCCAATTTGCTGTACTGATACATGCATACAAGGAAATAATACAGTGAGTATTTATGGTTTGTGGAGGACTGCAAAGTGTTGTAGAATTATACCAGAATGGTCATCAATTGTACATAATATATATATTACGTTTTATAACCCCTGCATATATTACAGTGCTCTTATCCAAATATATTCTTATCCAAATACATTCAGTAAAATGTAAACTTTTAATTGTAAAGAAGCTATTTCAAGAACAAAATCATTTTCAGGGTTGACATTCTCACAAGCACACTTCATATGTGATACTAATCAATATATATCTAAGTATAATTTATTGCATATTCATTTTTATTCCTTTCTGATGCCACTTCGAATGATAATATTTTGGCTTTTAATTGACTGGTCTAAATCAGTTCCTGGGACTCGAGGCATGAGGAGGCTGCCTTATGAAGTGAGTTAAGTAACAAGCTAAGGAGGCTTATTGACCAATAGAGTTTGCTGAGCACTAAATTCTCAGGCAGAACAAAGCAGTGAATGGGTGAGAAAGGAGAGGAGGGAGGTGGTGTGGTCCTGGGATCTGACTGGGGACTGTGGGACTATGTGACCCAGGTGGTGGTGGCTGGTGCTGGGGCTGGGGGTCTGCCCTGGGTCTGCCCTGGGTCTGCTAGTCTCTTGATCTCCCTGGGGTCTGGTCCCACCATACTCAGACACAAAAATTGACTACTCACTCTCTCTCTTTTCCCTGCACACTCTCTCTCTAGAAGTCTCTCTCACGAGTACACACACACGAATGCGCACGCAACAGCGCCGTAGTGCTCTATATAGGGAGGGTGCCATTTGGGAGACAACCATTGTGTTGCATCCCACTTCCCTCTGTGTCAGCCAAATGTTTCTACTGAAGTTTTGCTGTGCAAACTACAGAGAGATAGGACAGTTGACATGAGTGGACTTCTCACTATTCATTTGATTTATTCTTTTTTCTTTACATCTATTTATCTCCTTATATTCTACAAGTAACTCATCATGAAGATTTACATGTATTGTGTGTGTGGGGATGTTTAAGGGTGTTTAAGGGTATTCAAGTGTGTGTGTGTGTGTGTGTGAGTGTGTGTTTGTGTGTGTGTGTGTGTGTATGTGTGCACACACTTGAACACCCTTAAACACCCTTAAATGTCCCCACACAAACAATCACAGGAGGTTGGTGGCACCTTAATTGGGGAGGACGTGCTCGTGGTAACGGCTTGAGTAGAATGAGTAGAATGGTATCAAATACATCAAACACATGGTTTTCATGTGTTTGATGCCATTCCATTTGCTCCGTTCCAGCCATTTTTATGAGCTGTCCTCCCCACAGCAGCCTCCACTGCAAACAATACATGTAAATCCTCATGGTGAGTTACATATAGAATATAAGGAATGACGAGGAGACGAATAGATGTCAAGAAAAAAAGAATACATCCAATTAATAGGGAGAAGTCCACTCATGTCAACTGTCCTATCTCTCTGTAGGGTAGTGCTATGAAGTGTTGGGCTATAATTATGCACAGAAAACTTCATTAGAAACATCTGGCTTGCACAGAGGGGAGCGGGATGCAACACAACGGCTGTGTCCCAAATGGCACCATGCCATATAGTGTACTACGGCTCTGGTCAAAAGTAGTGCACTATGTAGGGAATACAGTGCCATTTGGGAGGCAGACAACAAGGCCTAATGGATGGGAGGGAGTGCAGGAGGTTTTTAACAGCAGTTCCACAGACAGTAGCCATTAACAGATTAAAGCAGCCTTTGGCTTGATCAGTAATGCATGCCTACAAACTACCTCTAACTACAATTAAACTGTTGCCTGCATGTACCGTACAACACCATGCAGTCACTGGTTCTGAGAATCCTAGACATCTAATGTGTTTTAAAGTGAGCCTATGCCAGAGGCCAGAGAGTCAGAATGGAAGTTAGAGGGGAATGGACGGGTGAGATAGTGGGTGAGGATGAGGGAGGGTTTGGGCAGGGCTGGAGCCTACCTTGCATGACTGCGCTCCCCCCAGAGGACCTGACCCCCCCCACCCCTATGATTGGCCAGGACAGGGGAACACGGGGACAGGGACGGGTGCATGCGGGGGGGTTGTTCCACCCTGGTTGTTGGCAGGGGTTTCCGATTTCACGGCAGGCTGGGTGGTGCCATTGAGCAGTCATCATGCTCCCTTTCAGCCTTTCAGACAACATTACCCCCTCCTCCTACTCACCCACAGCAACCCACCCACCCACCAGCTCCTCCACCAGTCGACAGCTCTGCTCTCCCATTTAAACCATCTTATACCCCCCCTCCCCAACACCCCCTCCTCAGCTGGCCTAAACAAGTGCATCTCTCACCCTGCACTTTCTAGCCTCTTCAGACTATCTTCTCAGCTCACTCTTTCCACAAGATTCCTAGATTTTCACTTCCCAATGTCTTTCACAATGTGAGCCTAAATAGTGCAGTTTTACAATGTTTTACAATGCATCATGGGTCCTTCTGTAGGTGTCCACGGACACCAAGAAGTTAAACACGACCAGGAATCAATTGGATGTATTTTCTTTCAGTCTTTGATGACGTTACACTGATATTATTAAGTAAGAAAAAGTTGAATGTTCTGTAAGGGTACCGCAGTCCAACGCACAGAGAGAGTATGGATGGAATGGGAGCAGAAAGAAGGGTGACAGTGAACACAAGCTCTCTCTTTCTCTCTCGCTCTCTCTTTCTCTCGCTCTCTCTCTCTTTCTCTCTCTCTCTCTCTCTCTCTCTCTCTCTCTCTCTCTCTCTCTCTCTCTCGCACTCTCTCTCTCTCTCTCTCTCTCTCTCTCTCTCTCTCTCTCTCTCTCTCTCTCCCTCTCTCTCTCTCTCTCTCTCTCTCTCTCTCTCTCTCTCTCTCTCTCTCTCTCTCTTTCTTTTCAAATCCCACCCTGAGAAAAGCTGTTTTTTGTTTGCATGTAAAGTTTCCCCTGCTCTAAAAGCTCCTGAAAAAGTCCCCCTTTTCTCCTTTAACAAACTCCCCTCTCTTCTGGGTGTCTTGGAGCGGTCTAATTAACATGCAGCCGGGTGACTTTTCCCCTCTTGTGTTTCCCTCTCTCTCTAAAGAGTACTTAATAAAATGTGAGTCTGCGGGCCATCACAAAGGGACAGCACGTCACTGCTGCTTCATTTCCATTAGAGAGGCCCGAGCTTTCACACAAAATGTCTGGACCAGGAGTTCATTCTCGCCAATCTCCCAGAGTACAGGTCGGAGAACGGCAGGAAGATCGCGGAGGGAGGGGAGGGAGGGGAGGGAGGGAGGAAGGGAAGAGGGAGGGAGGGGGGGGGGGGGGGGGGGGTTGATGAAGATGGAGACAAGCACACAAACATACACACATAGAACCAAGCCAGTAAGGCTGTAAAGAAAGCAGGGTGGTGGTGGACCAGCCTGGTGGTATATTCTGCAATACCTCAGGCAGTTAACAGGCAGTTCAGCGGATGCCACTCGGCCAGCTCTCTCGCTATCAGAGGGGTCCATATTTTGACTAATGTTATCTTAGGGTCAATTCCATCCCAGCCCACCCTGTCAAAGCCTGGAGAAAAAGTGAACAGAAGAAAAATGATGTTTATTCTATTCATCCCCAACATCACCTGATTAGAAATTCCACTTGTAAAAAAACAGTTGCAAATATGAGTTTCATTACACAATGACTAATTGGTTTTGTATTAATGAAACACTTGCGGAGATGAGAAATTAATCAAAGATGGAAAAATTGAAAGAAGATATTTAAAGTTAAGGGGATAAGTAATTAAGCGCCCAAATTATTTGACTAAGATAAACTCAGGATGCATTCAGTGCTGCAGATGCCAACTGATACCAACAACATCAACACACAACCTGCACACAAGTGTACTGTGTATTTCGAATGCTACTGTTTAGTGGCAAAGAACAAACCTACTGCAGCACCAAAACCATGAATTCACTGACCCTGACCTTTGCTAATAAACATTGCTTTAGTTTAGTTCAAGGTTCCCAGAGAAAGAAAAATGACCATTGAGTGTTCCCCTTAGCACCACACCATCCCCCTCTCCTCTCTTCTCCTCTCCCTCCTGTGTCCCTGATGCCTTTCATCCTCTCCTCCTCTCTCCTCAACATCCCTACTAAATTATTCAGGACCAGTGCAGCAGTATGCTTGATTAAGTTTTAATTTCAGCAAATTACCAGTCGGCAGGAGGTCACACCACTGAATCATACAGCCACTGAGTTATTTATCAGCGTTGAAGAAGATGTGACGGCAGGCGTTGTTACCTCCCAGCTCCAGTCCCACGTACTAATCTACTGTATGTGGTGATGGACTTCATTGTGCAAACAGTCAATAGAGCCCATTAAGAAGAGGAAGAAATTATGTTGGATCGTCTCAGTCAGGAAGGATGTAAGTATACTGCCAGCCAGGTCCTCTCTGGCTATGGCATCTAGTGCTGCCTGTTGGGCGCCCACAGTCAACCCTCATGCTGTCCAGCCCCATCATCACTATCATCAGGGGTGAATAGGCATTGCTTGGGAGGACGTAAGTGGTAGTTAGGGAAATCATGGTGCTTATCAGGAGAGGCCCTTCGGTGGGCCATAGCTCTAACCACTAGGCCACTGTTCTAACTGCAGGAGGCCTATATACATGCCTGTTAGAGCGAAGCACGCCAGACAGAGAAATGACAAGTGACCAGCAGGGGTGAGGAGGCCAGGCCCGGGGCTGTGTGTGTTATTGTGTTTGTATGGAGGATAACGTAGAGGTCTCCTATGCCTACTCTATCATGGAGTGCCTTACTCTCTTAATATCTTCAGCAGACAGGCCCAGAGTAGACCTAGGCTAGAGTAGCCCCTCTGGAAATTACATTGCGGTCTCATTAGCATCTAACAGTGTTGCATGGCTTTGATTTACAGCGGTAGCAGGTGAGGAGCTTAGGACAAGACAGCCAAACAACGACTCTCTCTACCACAGAACAAGGCAGCCGGCCAGCGTCCCGCCACCTCAAGATTAGATTGGCCCTCCTCAATAATCAGCCAAACAACTCCAGGTAGTAATTTAGCACTCTGGGTAATTAGGACCAAATGACTGCTGTGTGTGATTGGCTGTTGATTGGTGTGGCTTTTTGTGATGAAAGGCATCAGTCATCGCCCAGGCCTTGTTTTCTAGAATCTAGCCAATGTGGGTGCACTTGTGAATGTGTGTGTCCGCGTGAGTGTGTGTGTGTGCGCGCACATGCGTTTGTGAGTGTGTGTGTGCATGCGTGCTAGGAAAGAGAAGGAAGGTAACCTAACAGGGCCTGTATTGGATTGATGACTAGTCTCCCAGGGTGATTGTCCAACATGGCTTCCCTGTTGCGCTGACAATAGAGCTGGATTAACGGGCCCTGTCAGTTTCCCCGGCGCTACACATCTTTTTGTCCTCGTTAAAAGCTCCCCTAATTAGCGCAGGGGGGCTCTACGCTATCTGCTATCGCTCAGGCCCCTCCACGGGGTCAGCGCTGGAGAAAAGGAGACATTATTTTAGCGGCGGCTCACAAAGAGCCCCTCACGGCTCCCAGGCAGTATCAACTCCCATTGCTCTGCCTGCTAACAGAACAGTGAGGCCATAGATCTTATTCATGGCCTCGTGTAGCCTTATCTCAGCTCGCACTTTAATGAGACATAATAAGGGGAACAGTTTGTAGCAACGCGCCGCTCCTCTTTTATTTGCCAAACCATATCTCTCCTCTCCCCCTCTCCTCTCCCTCTCTCCTCTCCCTCTCTCCTCTCCCCCTCTCGCGTTCTTTCTTTTCTCTTGCCTCAGTCGTGCTTTATCTCCCTCTCACCCGGGCTCCCTAGTCGTTCTGCAAATGAATCATATCTCTCTCCCTACATATGCTAAAACCCATGTAATTACAGGATGTCTTAAATAAAAAAGTCCTAAAGCTGTCGTTTGAATTACACCAAAACAAGGCAGGCGGCCTAGTAACGAAGCTGTCATCGTTACGATGAATTTATTACACAAGCTGAGTGCCGACTAGAAAGAGAGTGAGAGAGAGGGAGAAAGAGAGAGAGAGAGAGAGAGAGAGAGAGAGGAGGATAGAGGAGAGCTGGGAATTTATCTGGTACATATGGGGAGCCCAGTTTCTCTACATACAACCTATACAGGGCTTGTTGTGGAGCCGGCGAGGGCTTAGTAACAGCAATACAAGGTGCATTGGGACAGATAGAGCCACAGGCCCCCTGCTAACCCGAGGGCCTTTAGGGCCACGTCACCACATTCCTCACAGTACAGCCTGTCTAACATTTTGTAAAACAATTTCCCCACTGCGATACAAAGACTCCTATTCAAACCTACAATATTATATATCTTTTTCATTCATAAGTTTTTGAATCCTCTTGTGACTTATAATAAATCTAGTGTAAATATTGTTTCTCCCTCGTTTTATGTCTCTTCCCAGCAAACCGAAACTGGTTCTGTGAAAGTTCCCAGAACATTGATTAGGTCGCGGCAAATGTTCTCATAACACAAAAACTTTCCAGTCGTGCTGATGATTGAAGAATGTTTGTATAAAACATTCACCTGATGTTACAAGAACGTTCGAAGAACACATTTAATCTGTTATTTAAAGGTTCTCAGAATGTTTCATTCTGGTGGGAACATTGAGGGGACATCACAAAATATATGTTTCCAAAACACAAAAACTGTCCAGTTGTGCTGATGATTCTACACTTTTTCCTTTAGGGTGCAAAGAACATTCACCTGATATTACAAGAACGTTAACAGAATGTTTCTTTAGGTTGTGGAACATTGTGGGAATATGACAACATCCCAGACAACTCTCATAACTTAATGAAATGTTCTGGGAACTTTTAAAGAACTTAGACCAGGTGTTCTGTCAACATTCTTACAACATTAAGGGAATGTCCTGTGCAACCTAACTTAAACATTGTATGAATGTCATCACAACTTAGCATATTTTTGTTTTGGGAACCTATCTCCTGTAATGTACCCAGACTTTTCCCACAACCTAATTTAATGTTCTGGGAACCTTTAAAGAACTCAGAAAGGCTGTTCTGTCGACATTCTTGCAACATCAAAGGACTGTTTTGTGCACCCTGATACAAACATTATCTGAATGTCAGCACAACTGGACAGTTTTAGTGTTTTGGGAAACTATCTCTTGTCATATCCCCACAATGTTCCCACAAAATAAAGAAATGTTTTTGGAACTTTTAAAGAACATAAAAATGTGTTCTGGGATTGTTCTTGCAACATCAGATGAATGCTTTCTGCAACGTAATAGAAACATTGGAATAATCAGCACAACTGGACAGTTTTTCTGTTTTGGGAACATATCTCTTGTGATGTTCCCACTATGTTCCCACCAGACCGTTCCCACTACCTAATGAAACATTCTGTGAACATTTAAAGAACAGACCAAATGTGTTCTGGAAATGTTCTTGTAACATCAGCTGAATGTTTTTTGAGCCCCTAAAATAAATTGTATAATCATCCACACAACTGGAACATTTTTGTGGGTTGGGAACATACACTATCTTTTATGGTGTCCCCACAATGTTCCCACCAGACTTTTCCCACAACCTAATGAAACATTCTGGGAAACTTTAAAGAACAGACAAAATGTGTTCTGGGAACATTCTTGTAACATCAGGTGAATGTTCTTTGCACCCCTTTAATGCACATTGTAGAATCATCCGCACAACTGGACAGCTTTTGTGGGTTGGGAACATACACTATCTTTTGTGATGTCCCCACTATGTTCCCACCAGACAGTTCCCACAACCTAATGAAACATTCAGAGAACCTTTCAAGAACAGACTAAATGTGTTCTGGGAACGTTCTTGCAACATCAGGCGAATGTTTTATACAAACATTGTATAATCATTAGCACAACAAGACCGTTTTTGTGTTATGAGAACATTTTCCGCAACCTAATGAAAGTTCTGGGAACTTTCACAGAACCAATTTTGGTTTGCTGGAAAAACATGACTAGTACATTGTGTTATTACATTACCTGGAAACCTAATGAGAACCTTTGGGGAATGTTCTATGGTGGTTGTTACATATGTTGTGAACAACATTTTAGTGAATGTTAGGAGAACATTCCAAGGATATTTCCTAAAAAAAATGTGGATAAAACCCTAATGTTAGATAAAACCCTAAGTAGAACTTAATGGGAATCTTAGCTAATGTTCTGGGAATATTCCAGGTTTGCTGGGTTGTCTATTTTCTACCCTCTAAAAACGAAGACCTCATACTGTATATCATTAACTCATCCTTGAAGCTAGACTATCACAAATGAATGCCCCATATCATGTATCTCCCCTGTGGATGCTTTCAAATAAATAGGTTAGCTACTGTTATTGTAGTTCTGATTTGCTAGACCCTTATATAAACTTCTACAAATGCTGTCTGGCCTCTGGACATTCTCCATTCACATCGCCTATTCCAACGTGTTTTGACAGGACTTTGTATTTTATATCAGAGAAGGACAACTCAGGCTGTGTCTGTATGGTGTCAGCTCCCTGCTCCCCAGGCCAGGACAGCAGCAGCAGCATCAACGTGGCATCCTGCTGGCTCAATTTAGCATCCTCCCTCCATGCTGCTGATACCAGTCTAATTCATCACCCAGCTCCCTGATTGATCTGCCTCTTATGGGCCGGGGCACCACTGCTGATTTTCCACTAACCGAGCAGGGCCTCAGATGAATAAAGAATAGCAGTTGTGTGGCTGGCAGCGAAAGTGGAGGGGACATTTTTTTAAACGTATTAATTTCCGGGATTGCTGTGAATGCCACAATGCCACAGACAGCCCCATCTGAGATTGCGGAGCAGGACGAGGGGCTTGGTGGACACACACACAGTCTGTTTACTGTATGCATCCCTAGAGCATGGGCCGTCCCATTTCTCTCTCTCTCTCTCTCTGTCTCTCTCTCTCTCTCTCTCTCTCTCTCTCTATCTCTCTCTCTCTCTCTCTCTGTGTCTCTCTCTCTCTCTCTCTCTCTCTCTCTCTCTCTCTCTCTCTCTCTCTCTCTCTCTCTCTCTCTCTCTCTCTCTGTGTCTCTCTCTCTCTCTGTGTCTCTCTCTCTCTCTCTCTCTCTCTCTCTCTCTCTCTCTCTCTCTCTCTCTCTCTCTCTCTCTCTCTCTCTCTCTCTCTCTCTCTCTTCTCTCTCTCTCTCTCTCTCTCTCACACACACACACACACACACAAGCATACAAGCATGCACACACACACACACCGATCTTCCTGTGTTGCATCTCAATGTCCCAGGGGTTCTGCCCAAGTGCTCCACAGCCGGCCCTACTGCATCAGCCAGCACACAGCCCTCCGACGCCCACAATCCATTTCTCACTACACTAAACTCTACAGAGGGAAACAGAGGCAATTCATCATTACACTTCCTAACTTCGTATGAATCTAAATTCATATGATTAATGTGTTTCAATGCAAGCTTTTATTTAGGTAATTAGAACGAGTGAGAGTTCCAAACTAATTTTAATTCTAATTCAGTGTTTAATTGTTGAGAGAAGAGTTGGATTAGTGACAAGCTTACAGCTCTCCGATTGCTTTGCTTTCAGTGTTTTCCGATGTTCTCTTGCTGAGAGTTGCCCCTTGGGAGGACAACAGGAGATGTGGGAAGCGAGGAGAGGAGACTGTTTAGGAAGTCTGTGGTTATGCTCAGTAAAATTAGTGGGGAAACAACTCCTTTTCCTCCCTCAATTTCTCGAGCCTGCTGCAGGTTGGTGTGTCTGCCTGCCTGTCTGCAGAGAGCACTGCACAGCCTGCTAGCCACAAGGCTCTCCACAGGGCAATGACATTTGATTGGCCTTCATCTACAGAGCGCATTGCATTAAATCAAGTGGCTTCTTCAACATCTGAGAAGTTTTCTTTACAGGCAGCCAAGATGAGAATCTAGAAGAAAAAATATTTTAAAGCTGATCTATACACAGCACCTACCTACTGAACAGGAAGTCACAATATGATAAGAAATGTGGAGATAAAACAAAAAGCCGTTGCCGCCCTCCCATTCCAGAGCCCTTGGTAGAAAACAACATGAATCTTAAAGGAATTGGCCAGTTAAAAGGGCATGCTATTAATTACCAGCCACAAACACAGCCAACTACAAATGGAGCCCACCAGGACCCCCGTATCTGACTTAATGACCATTGACTGAGACAGAAGTCTAGAAAGGGAGAAGAAGAAGTGGAGGAGGTGGCAGAGAGGGGGTGAGAGGGGGGTGAGGATGAGAGAGTGTGTGGTCCCGGACAAGCGGGCTCCTGGGGTGTTCCACTACACTGAGAACAGAGGAGGGGAAGTGAGAGGAAGGAGACAAGGTGGCGAATAAGAAGGCAAGGTGACAAGGCATCAGGGAAAGTGCAATGAATTATTTATAAGGCCACTGATGGACAGGCTGAATACGAAAGAGAAAGGGAGGGAGAGAGCGAGAAAGGGAAAAAGAGGGGGCAGGAGAGCTGGGCTGCTGGTCGGTCTAGCTATGAGGAGGGGAGGACAGTGGAGGCCGAGGCAGGCTTTCATGTGGCAGACACACTTACTGCCTGCTGCTCCATCCCTGATCCTACCCTCGGCCTAGCCATGGACCAGTCCAGAGAGGGAGGTGGTGTGGAGGGAAGGGGTGGGGGTATTGGCTGGGGCCTTTCATCGTAACCAACCATCTCCCTCCTGAGACAAGAACACCACACATTGCCATCTGTGATCAGAGAGAGGGGAGAGGAGGAGGAGGAGGGGGAAGCAATCAGCGATCAGCTCCTCTAACCCTGTGTGTGCATGAGCATAATCCCCCTTTAAACCCACTGCATGACCATCTTTAAAGGTGCACACTGGGACAATGCACCATGCCTATGTATCATCACTATTCACTAACCCTCTCTCTAACTTGCTAACATATATTATTCTAGGGTCCAGTGAATAATGGCGAGCTGAGGGGCCGCTATCCACTCACTCTGTGGGTTGGCTTTAAAGGGATTCATCATATAATGAAATAGAACATAGAGAACACATTCTAGACATTGTAGGTTCATGACATAGCCACTCTAGTATTATACACTATATATACAAAAGTATGTGGACACCCCTTCAAATGAGTGGATTCGGCTATTTCAGCCACACCCGTTGCTGACAGGTGTATAAAATCGAGCACACAGCCATGCAATCTCCATAGACAAACGTTGGCAGTAAAATGGCCTTACTGAAGAGTTCAGTGACTTTCAATGTAGCACCGTCATAGGACGCCACCTATTCAAACAAGTCAGTTTGTCAAATTTCTGCCCTGCTAAAGCTGCCCCGGTCAACTGTAAGTGCTGTTATTGTGAAGTGGAAACGTCTAGGAGCAACAACGGCTCAGCCGCAAAGTGGTAAGCCACACAAGCTCACAGAACGGGACCGCTGAGTGCTGAAGTGCGTAACGTCTAAAAATCGTCTATCCTCGGTTGCAAGACTCACTACTGAGTTCCAAACTGCCTCTGGAAGCAACGTCAGCACAAGAACTGCTAGTCGGGAGCTTCATGAAATGGGTTTCCAAGGCCGAGCAGCGTCGGCTAGAGTGATGTAAAGCTCGCCGCCATTGGATTCTGGAGCAGTGGAAAAATGTTCTCTGGAGTGATGAATCAAGCATCACCATCCGGCAGTCTGACGGACGAATCTGGGTTTGGCGGATGCCAGGAGAACGCTAATGCATAGTGCCAATTGTAAAGTTTGGTGGAGGAGGAATAATAATCTGGGGCTGTTTTTAATGGTTCGGGCAAGGCCCCTTAGTTCCAGTGAAGGGAAATCTTAACGCTACAGCATACAATGACATTCTAGACGATTCTGTGCTTCCAACTTTGTGGCAACAGTTTGGGGAAGGCCCTTTCCTGTTTCAGTATGACAATGCCCCCATGCACAAAGCGAGGTCCATGCAGAAATAGTTTTTTCGAGATCGGTGTGGAAGAACTTGACTGGCCTGCACAGAGCCCTGACCTCAATCTCATCTAACAACTTTGGGATGAATTGGAACGCCGACTGCGAGCCAGGCCTACTCGCCCAACATCAGTGCCCGACCTCACTAATACTCTTGTGGCTGAATGGAAGCAAGTCCCTGCAGCAATGTTCCAACATCTAGTTGAAAGCCTTCCCAGAAGAGTGGAGCTTGTTATAGCAGCAAAGGGGGTACCAACTCCATATTAATGCCCATTCTTTTGGAATGACATGTACTTATTATTATTATATTATTATTATTATTATTATTATTATTATATTATTATTATTATTATTATTATTATTATTATTATTATTATTATGTACGACGAGCAGGTGTCCACATACTTTTGGTCATGTAGTGTATACATCTATGGAATCCATGCTCCAGCTCCATGCTTAGCCTATACAGCCCAGTAGGCCAGACCAGTTAGGGAGGCTGGGAATGGATGATGAATATTTAACCCTTGTTGAGTGGCCTTGGTTAATTTGTCAGGCCGTGGTTAAATGCCACCATTAGCATTCTGTAGGGTTATTGGCGGCCGGGAGGGCACTGCCGGCTGGATGATGGATGCCTGCTGCAGGACAACCAAAACCAGACGGCTCGACCATGTCGCTGGTCGTATCGATGGAATATTATTAAGGCCATGATGACAGGTCTGAGGGCGGGAGGGAGGAAGAGGCCTGAGGGGCTACAAGCATTACCAACACACACACACACACACACAAATATACACAAACGCACACACTTGACTGCATAACACACACACAACAGTGTCCACACTAGTCCACTAGTATCTCACTTCACACTTTTACATCTATTTCACTTTCAAATGTACTTTCATCTTCTCAGCTGTTTCCCTTTTTCAGGAAATTCCCCAGTGCACCTGTGTTCCCGTTATCACAGTGTGTTCTCAGGTCCCATCATTACCTGGTCTGAGCAGGCGGTTATTTAACTAGAGCTCAGTGGGCCACAACCCAGCAGGACCAGTACCCAGCATGCACTCTGCTATCTGTGTACCGCCAATGTCCAAGACGACCCGGCGTGTCCAGCCCTGCCCCAGCAGCCCCAGGGGTCAACCATTACCAAGGATACCAAGAACCTCGCACCACGCTGCCATGTAAGGTCAACTCCCAGTGGACACCTGACCTCTTCTCTCCACAGCTCATAATACAACCATGTTTGTTGCTGTGACATTGCTGCAAAGTCAGAGTCTCTTTTATGTGAATGTCGTTTTACAACTGTTGGACGACACACTGTGGGTTGCAGCTTTAGGAGCTACACTCCCTCTGACGGAAAACGGGGTATTATAATCTAATTGTATTCGTCACGTGCTGAATACAACGGGTGTAGACTTTACAGTGAAATGCTTACTTACGAGCCCATTCCCAACAATGCAGAGTTAAAAAGTAAGAAAAATATTTGCTAAATAAAAATAGTAACAGAATAAAAACAATAATGAGGCTATATACAAGGAGTACCATTACCGAGTCAATGTGCAGGGGTACGAGGTAGTTGAGGTAATATGTACATGGAGGTAGGGGTAAAAGTGACTATGCAATCTTGGTATTTATATGATGTTTATGCACGAGCCTTCACAATATCAACTACCAACGATAACAGTTTGATTTGTAAATGTCCCCGAAAACCAATGTAGTGTGCATGGAAAAGGCAAGTTAATCACGAATCCTCACATTCTTCTTTGCATCATTGAACGGAATCTGAAGACATCTAAAGGAAATAAACTGTAACATTTAAACTATTTTCCAAAACTTTGTGAGTCATTGGTGGCAGGTTTGGCAGGATTTACTGTACGAACAGTGTCCTCTCCAAGACGAGACTCTCTCCCACTGCTACGCTGCCCCTGTCCAGTCTCACAGAGACAGATGAGAAGAGAGGGATTAGGACCAATAAAACAAGAGTAGTGAGAGAGAGATGCTGGGATCTGGGACTGCTCTCCCCTTGGCTCTGTTTGTTTGTACACGCTAGCTTTGTTTCTTCTGAAGGATCCTTGGATTTCCTCAGGCGGCTCCGTGCAGCCTGGCTATCGGAGGGATTCCAGTAAAGAGAACTAGAGGGAGTTCTGCACTGAGAGCTTGGATCAGCTTGTCTGAGACCAAGAAGAAAACACCCTATGCCAGAAACGGATTAAACACTGGCTCCCTACTCAAACACACACACACACTCCCTCCTGGTACAAACACGGAGACACACACATAGATGTTGCTGCTGTGATGTCTGTACAGTCTTTTACACATTTTTGATTTGATTTCCATGCTAGTGAGTTAGCAGGGATCTGTGTTTAACTTGTAGAGAAGAGGAGCCATACTGTGTTGCGCCTGACGCTCTGTCTCCCCCCACCACACACACCCACACACACCCTCTGGAGTGAGCACTGGAAAATCAATATATCTTTGAATGGAGGCCAGAGGGTTGGCTGCTTTGGGAGAAGTGACAGATTTGCTCTCTTTTGCTGCTCTTAGCTCCCCTGCCTCCCCTCTATCTACCCCCACGAGGGTAGAATTCCAAGCATTTTGCAGCGGGGGTGCGATATTAGACAGCCCACATTGAAATGGAACCCGCAGAGCACCTTGAGTGCCAGAGCCTTCCGCAGTCTGACATGACTAAAGGATTACACTCAGACAGCTAGCTAGCTCTACCCCAGACCCAGCCACAGTCAGCCACACATAGCCAAACATGACCACTTTATCAAGAGAGGAGAGCTAGGGGACCCCAGTCCACCCCAGATTAGCCCCACTCACCACTTTCAGGTGTCATTTTCAACAGCAACAATTTTGAGCTGTATGTCTCAAAATTGTCTCTGTTTGGCTGGTACACACGGCCAAATGTGATGAAAACCATCGATTGAGGAGCGGCCGAGGGGCAGTTTAGATCTTTGACGGTTGGGGAATTTGGGGTGAGGGGGGGACACTGGTTAAGACGATTGTGGACCCCACACTGAGAGGGGTAGTTAAACGGCCGCTGTTTCCCTTTGATGTGTCACAGGAATAAACTTCAGCGCAATTTCCCCCACGCTCGCCGTAACGACAAGCATCACGACTCTCAAAGAAGGCCAGACGAGACAACGTAATCACTGATCACTGCACAAGATGAAACCTAAGGACCGTATCTCCTACTTCTGACACTACGGAGAGACAAGTGGATAATTAAATTGATTTTCTACAGCTGTGGAATAACTTTTGCTAATTCATCATAATGAAAGAGAAACTGCATTCTGTCTCACACTTTGAGTTACTAAGATGTGCTAATGTATTACAGTAGACCCTATATCAATTCTTACCAAAACATTAAACAGAGGTTGTTTAAAAGAGGTTGTTTAAAAGGAATAACAGTTTCAATTTCTATACTTGGAAACAGACCAAAATGTACTAAAGACTACATATTACATTGGGACTAAGTAATCCTTTTCATCATAACTTTATGTTAGATAAAAAATGAAAACACAAATTGAACAGCGGGTTTAGCATTTAAAAAACCCAATAGGAGTCAAAATAGATCATGCTCTTAATCTTAATATTACAAAACACAATAATTCTAAAATTGATCCAGATAAAAACATCTCTATTAAGCTTTATCAACGAAGTGATCAGTAAAAGAGAGAGAAAGAGAGAGAGACGAAGGGGAGTCCTACTGAGATCAGTGCTTGCTCGTTGGTAATGAATACTGCAGGGAGCATTGATGATTGTAATTATCAAATTGCTGTTTTAAAAGACCATTGATTGATGTCATTAGCTCAGTGAGTGTTTACTGATTGCTACATTTGCACGTTTCCTGATGCTGGGCTCTCACACATGGCCTCTTATTATCACAGGAGACAGAGGAGGAGGAGGATGAGGAGGAAGAGGAGGAGGAGGAGGAGGAAGAGGAGGAGGGCATCAAATGAGCAATGCATATATAGACCCTACAGACACACATGCACGCACACACAAACCCATGTACACACACACACTCAAACACGCACACACATACACTTATCTCCACTCTGCAGGGCTACTGTATTCAATTATGTCAAAAGCCTAGTTAGAAGACAACTGACAACAACAGTATAAGCCATGATAAGAGAGTGGGAGGGAGGGAGACTGGTGGGGCTGCTGGTTAAGTGCCTACTTGAACAATTTCCTCGCCGGCTGCTTCGTTACCAACCCCCTACGGAATTATTTACTGGTGTATAAAAGCGCCGGCTTCAGGCGCCTGGACACGGACAGGCGGTGTGGTGCGGTCTGGTGTAGTGTGGTGCGGTACAGTGCGGTCTACCGTCTCTCGGCTTCCTCTCCCAGGACACACACACCTCAGCAGAGGGACAGACAGCCTGCTACTCCTCCTTTATCTATCTGACACCTCAATGTCAACAGAACTAACAACAGGCCCACTGCCCTGGGCGTACCAGTCACTCTGAAGAGCACACCGATAGGGGCAAACAGGAGGAGGGGGAAAAGGACATAGGAAAAGAAAGAAAGAAATAGAGAACTGAAAAAGAATAAACGGAGGGTAAAGATGTTACGTGTTTGAAACTCATCCCCTCATCTGTTCCACTTCTCAGTTTCACTCTCTACCACACACCATATTTTCACACACTTCTTCAAAATGAAACTCTATCTCTCATTGCTATCGTGTAGAAACAGCTGGGTTGAAGCAAATATTTTCACTTTCTAAGATGCAGCTGTAGCGAAATATCAACTTCCTTAAGAATACCTTAGAATAGCTACTACGACTCCAATGATTAAAAATACTGATACGGACAGAGAGAGGCTGGGTAACTAATACAGATGGAGTCTGGGTGGGTGACAGCTATTGGATTTGAATATGAGATAGCTGCCGAGTAGAGGACGCACAATTAGAATGCAGGATTGAATCAATAGGCCTGCTGACAGATGGATTACAAAGGTAAATAGATGATACATGCTGATAAATAATGAATTGGGGCTAGTGGGAGGAGGATTGGGATGGAGGGAGAGTGACATGAAGGTAGCTAGAGGGAGAATGGCAACACTTTCCTAACGGCCGTCACCGTCACAAATGCACCAGTGCATTGTGTGTCAGTGTGAAGGACCATGCAGATAGGATTGGACATGTGGCATGGTGGTTCTGTGATGAGCAGATGAGACCGTGATTATACAGTTTCTGCATCTGATGGAGCATGTTGTAAATAACAAGAAAATGCCCACTTGAACGGTTTGAAACATGCCTACTTTGTTAGCTGGTAATTCACTGTAATACCAACAAATTCAACATTGAAGTTGTCTTTTCTTTTGTTGTTGTTGATTTTCAGTGAAGACTAAATAGCACCAAATGTAAAAGCTACAGGTGCATGTGGTGTGGTTGTGAGGTAATGGTCTAAAAAAGGGTGTTATTGTGGCACAGCCCTTCTGCAACATTGTGAAACCGTGCGCTAAAACAGGTAACGATCCCAAACGCAGCCTCTCTTATGCATCGTGACCAGCCATCACCGCAGCGCTTCAGAGGCAGCAATCACTTGCCGATGAATTATTCAAAATGAAGGGCGTAACGTATATGTGTCGTTTTGCCAAGTGGGCTTTTTGGAAACAAGCCTGTCACAGAAGACTGCATCCACAAACTGTGAGAAGATTAGATTATAGAGACGAGAAGAAGGGGGGTAGACCTAGCGAGGAGAGAGGGAGGGAGGAGAAAGAGGGGGTAAGAGAGAGGAGAAAGAGAAAGGGAGAGGAGCATAGGAAAAAGAAAGATAAAAGGGAGAATAAAAGAGAGAAGACTACATGCCGGCTGTCGTGGGGGTCTGTCTTGCTTTGCTCTGGGTGGGGGACCTGTTAGCAGGAGCACGGCCTCAGCCCCTGGCTCTTTAAGGGTGCTCTGGGGGGACAGACCTTTCAACACACCTGCATAAGCCTTCGCAGGCCGAAGGCTGTGAAAGGGGGCTCTCCAGAGAAATAAACCCTACAGCTCTGGTCACTGTGAGTCAGTCAGTGACAACTAGCGAATCTGTTCATTCGCCTTTTCCTAAGACTACAGACGAAAACCTGTTTAATAAAAAGGAGGAGGGGGAATGGAGGAGTGGACCTCCAGGGTGTTCTGCCTTCGTGGTGCCCCGACCGGCAGCCTGACCCCTGGGTAACAGAGCAACGGAACTGTATGCCAGCTGTGGAGGTTCTACTGGACTCAGCGGGCTGGTTTCACTGGGGTTTTATAGAGGCTGAGTGACATCCGCGCAGGGCTGAAATCCGGACCATGGGAATGTGGCTGACCCGGGGCCTGGGAGACGGATGGAGACTGGGCCCCCCATAGTGCTGCTGCACACACACACACACACACACACACACACACACACACAAACATGCAGCAAAAATAACCCAGCCCATTGTCAGGGAAAACAACCATCACAATATTACTAGCTACATAAAGCCGCTGTTCGTATTTTACATTAAGGTCATTCTTCTATTGAGACTTATGTTCTCGTATTGCCTGAAGTTGAAACAAGCTCTCTCTCTCTCTGAGAAAGCAGATAAAAAGTTGCAGGCTTGTGTTCAATGTGTTCTAACAGCCCCTCCTTTAGCTGAGAGCATATTCATGTGAGTAGCTGTTTACTAGTCCAGAGAGCCCAGCTGTTCCTTGGAGGAGGATGTCGTCGCTCATCTAATTTCCCCCCGTTCATTTCCCTAACAGTGGATCCAGCAGCTCGTTTCAATAATCGAGGCTTGCCACCAATCTGTGTCCAATTCAAGTGGCCGAGCCAACAAAGCCCAGGCAGGAAGCGTTAATCCTTGATCTGCATCGCGCCGCGACAATGGCACAGCCCACTGCTCTTCTCTTTAACACAGCGTTGTGATGGGTAGACACCTGCTGTCTACTGCCAACAACCACCCAATGTCTACCGCTGAGAGAGAGAGGGAGAGAGAGAGAGGGAGAGAGAGAGAGAGAGAGAGAGAGAGAGGGTGGGGGGGGGGGTAAAGGGAGAGAAAGATAGGGAGAGAGAGAAAGAGAGAGCTAGGGAGAGACTATTATCTGTGGAATTTTCTAGTTGTTTTCAAATCGTAAATGTTTTGTGTGGTCAAAAAACTTTCAGTTGAACGTTTTTTGAGAGTGCGGAGGTAGTCTTAGAAAAACAAAAAATAAGTTTACGATTTAACTATGCTTTAACTATATTTTGACAGAAGGTAGTAGGCCTTTGAAGGATACATCTGCTTTGCTGTACAATAGTAGTGTGCACTATAAGAAGCCTGTGTTTGTGATGGCCAGTACGTTTTCAGATTGGACAGCAGGGCCAGTGAAAGTGCAGGAGGATTCCTGGCCCCCGGGGGCCACGGGGAGGCAGAGGGCCACAGGCAGTGGGGTAAACAAAGGCATGGAGGCCAGAGGGCCAAAGAACCCGGGAGGTGGGCGGAAGCCTGGAGTGGAGGCAGGGGGTGAGAAGGGGGGGCAGGGGGGATGGGCACGGGGTCTGACAGAGAGGCAAAATGAGAGGACAAGCCTTTTAACATCTGGGTAAGCACAGACGAGCACCCGGGACGCAGCCTAATTATTAGAACACTCTTACTTAACTTAACCTCGCCACTAGACCGTGACAGGGAGATGGGAGGGAGGGAGAGGGGTAGAGAGGGGATGACAGCAGAACAAGAGGAGGAGGGGAGAGAGGGAGTGAGGAGGGAGCAGATTTTTGTGGGGATGACAATGTTTATCTCCTTGGCTATTTAACTCTTCACATGCCAGAAAGAAATGAATAGGGGTTGTTGTGACTAATCAAAACATTCAAGAGCATAACAACGTTACAGTAATTCAAATATAAAGGTATTTCTATTCATAAAGGCATCTAATGCATTTTATTTATCACCAGCATCATTCCTCCTTGAGGACCCTCTTTCTGTGATTGTCTCCATTTCCTACAACTGTTTCCCAAAGTTTGTAATATTTCCCCGGGAATAACAACCACACTGATGACATATGCTCTATGAAGAAAAGAAAAAAAATCCCCATCCGACTGACTGTGTGTTTTAACAGCTGTCAGCGTACGTTGCTCTTTTGAACACTGGATGTGAAGAACGGTGGAATAACTGCACATTGGGTGACAGATCTACAAGGCAGGAATGACAAACACGAAACTCTGCACCAATCGTCATGACAGAGAGGGAAAGGTAAGGGCCAGCAAATCATTAAAGTCGCCACTGAATGATCTGCCTGGCAACTAGAAAGGTACAGAAACGGGTATTGAGATCGAACTACATTCTGTACTGCATTTGTTTTATATCAAAACAACCTAGCTGTTAATATTCATAATCATCACAAATAAATTCAAACTAAACCCCAAACTCTCATGTGATTGGGGATCTTGAATAAAATGTGGGAGAGATTGAATCCTGATTCTCCCAGAAAGACAGACAGACAGACATTAAATGGGATGTCTTGCCTAGGCTGACTGGTCTGTCCTCTGACTGAATGCGGTGGGTCGGTCAGCGGCTATCTCCAGTCTTGAGCGACCGGGGTGGTGGGGGTTAAGTGCGGCCCTGCCAGGCACCCAGGACCCCGTAAATCAGTGGGGATTTATGGAGACAGGCCTGTACGGCTCACAGCTTGGTCACGTCAGGAAGGAAGCCCGCGTGGCTGCACTCTGTTGTCTTAAGGATTCTTCTCTTTTATTTCAGCTGCTCAGGAAAGCAGCTGGGGTCTGCATTTCAGCTCAAAACCACACTGATTACTCATCCTCCTCCTTTTTATCATTTATTTTATCTCTCCTTTTATCTAACATTTCCCCCTCCTCTCCCTTTTCTCTTTCGCTCACACACACACACACAAACACACGCACACACACACACACACACACTGCCCTTCCTTCCCTCTCTCTCTCTGTCTCTCTCTCGCGATCTCTGTCTTCACTCTCTTTCCATCTCTCCTCCCTAAGCAAGGCTTGTTGGGGCACTTTGTGGAATGGAAATGTGGAAGTGGGTTAGCTGCTCAGGGTCAGGTTCAACGTTCAGCTCTGCCGTGCAAATGTGTGGTGGGGGAAAACAAACAAACAAGCTCCAGCTGTCACGCACTCACACAGGGAGATGTACACTCTCACAAAATACACACACACACACATCTATGAAAATAAATGGCACACACACGAATTACACAGAGATACACACATTTAAAATCACACTCACAAACAAACAAGTGTTCTTCTGTCTTCACTGAGCTTCTGCATGTGATTGTTTCATTGTAAATATTCAAGTGAATTTTAAACAGGCAAATTACTCCTGATGCCTGTGAAACTATACAGTATACAAGGAAAAACCCTTTTATTCCTGATTTCAGAGGGATAATCTGTAATATGAACACACTGACTTGTAATAGCTTATAATGTGATATGCGTATATTATAACGCCATGATGGGACCTTTATGTGGAGGTTTAATGGTTGACAGCATAGCGTCTTAAAAACGTGCCAGTGACTGTACTGGGAAGATTTTTGGGGTTTAACACTGAGGGGACACTGTTCCAGGAGTGACAGCAAGCAGCTAGGTATCCAGTCAAGGGAACCAAATTTAAGTCTCTTATATAAAAGTGCTGGAAATTCAATTGCATTAGAGCCCTTGGTGGGTGCAGGTTTAATCGAATTAGACAAGGCTCCAAAAAAGAAAACAGCTTCCAGCTTTCAAAATAATTTCCCTCCTCCCAGTCCTCGCCGTACCCTACGCCCATACCGCCTTGCTCTACACTGGGGATGCCAAACCCCCTAGTCCCCTGGTCCCCTTCCACCCTAATCTCCTCTATATCAGTGAGGATGAACCAGGCCGTAGTCTAATCAAATGACACCAATATCAGCTTAACGCACAATAGCAGTAGATCTGGATGGTATTGGTAAGATCCATAAGCCTTTCTCCATGAGACTTCATGTGGCTGCATTTGCAATTTCCCAATGCCCAAAACGAAGGACATGTAATTCCATCTATTTCACTTCTTCTATCTACGCTACACGTTACAAAGTAGAAATACAAATGCATCTCTCTGGTTCTACATAAATGTGACCACCAGAAACACAGACAGCATTAGCTGGGCTGACGTTTACAGGACCTCAAAACCACCAAAGCGGCATTAAAAAGACTCCTATAAGAAGTAATCCTTTATGAGAAATGCTATTTCTTTCATATCTCTCTCTCTCTCTCTCTCTCTCTCTCTCTCTCTCTCTCTCTCTCTCTCTCTTTCTCTCTCTCTCTTTCCCTCTCTCTCTCTCTCTCTCTCGCTCTCTCTCTTCCCTCCTTCTCTCTCCCTCTCTTTCTTCTTGCTGGGTGTCATTCACAGCCCTCCCTGCTCCTCCGGTGGTGTTTTTATCGGATCAGTCTCAGTTCGCCGCCCTTGTCTCTCATGTGGTTCGATCTCTCCTTATGCAAAGCGCGCCTGTCGCGCTCTAGCCCTCCCAATGAGAGAGACAGAGAGAGGAAAAGGGAGAGGAAGAGTGAGAAAGATAGCGACTCTCAGCGTGCAATTACCCGCCACCATAATGAGGGCTCGGTCTCTTTCTCCGGAGAGACTGACTCCCACTCTCTCTCTCTCCCACCAATCTGTCACAAGATCAGATGGATCCTGTTGACGTGTGTAGGAGTTGTTAGTGCTTGTGCAGAGACGTGGGGGGGTGGGGGGGTACTCCGATTGAACCCCCCTCCTGTTAGAGACATGCCTCCTGCCAAAGTTTGGAAAGCTGGGTAATCCCCTGTTCATTTGCCACACTGGCTGGTTGAGTGCAGTGGTATGATGAATGCTGATGACAGGACTGTACCCCATCTTGCTGCGAGTCACTTCCCAAGTAATCAGATTAAAACAGTGAGCCAAATGGCCTCCGCTCATTGGAGAATGCTAATGTCCCAGAGCTTGTGGGAGTTGGAGTGAGACAGGGACAGGAAGGGACATTTGGCAAAGGCAGGAAGAAGGCACCAGAAAATCAGTGTTGTGCAATGTAGGGGTGACAGAGAACATAATCAGGGAGGGAATTGTGTGTGTGTGTGTGTGTGTGTGTGTGTGTGTGTGTGTGTGTGTGTGTGTGTGTGTGTGTGTGTGTGTGTGTGTGTGTGACCGCGCGAGCTCGCACATGAGCGTGAGTGTATGCGTTCGCCACAGTCCACAGCGAGAGGGGAGGACAGTGTAAGTTTAAAGCTTAGTGGGCCTCTGGAAATGTCTTTGGTTTTCACAGGCTGCTACTGTATTTGGAGTTAAGGTTCACAGGGTGGATTACTGCCAGTTATATTACTGGGCTCCCTCTCAGCAGCATACTTATTCTTCTGAGCATGGCCTGGTCAGGGAAGGCATTGCCATCATTTGATATTTTCCCCAATTCTTTCACTTGCACTTACCCAAGAGAAACCTCCATCTAATTTCTGAATTAGATCTGTGGAGTTCATCTGTGTGTGCTCTGGGGCTCACTATCTAACATCCCTCTGTACTTTAACATACTTGTTAGATGTTATGGGTGCTGCTGTCTCTATGGCACCACAGCATACAGTATGTGTTGGTTTTAGGTTCATTTTTTCTTGTAAATTAATATCAAAAGTGTATTGTTTGTGATGCATGATTTAATCATAAAGATAGCAAAGAATGGTTTATTATTAGTATAATTAGTGGTTAGCATTACATGTGTTTTATGTGTCTTTGCTTCAGATATTAATCCATTTGACCTTTCTAAAACATAGTATAAAGAGAAATGTACTCACAGCGTTCGATGCGGTCCTCTGGGCTCGATGATGTCTCGCGGTCGGACAACAGGCCTGACACTGCAAAAATCTTTTTCCCAGCGTCCTCCACTGCTTTAAGGGCACTTGGGGACCTGGAGGGGATCTGTGCCCCCCCAAAGTCATACTCTTTACCCTCAGCGTCCGTGTATCGCAGGTGGGGAGAGGCGTCTGCATCCAGGCAGCCTTTGAGGCGCTTGGCTGGGGTGAAGGCAGACTGGTAGCCCCCTGCCCCGTCACGGTCGTCTGGAGGGGAGGCGAAGGGTCGGAAGGCCCCCACCCCACTGTGGTTCAGCATGCTGATGGGGGAGCAGTCCAGGTTTGGGGGGGCAAACTGGTGATGCAGGTGCAACAGGGAGGAGGGGAAGTCCCGGTTGGGGAAGCCCCCAGGGACGGCTCCCTGACGGTGGTACATGGAGGCGAAGGTGTAGGAGCCGTTGTTGAAGGGCAGGTGCATGTCCTTCTCGCCCATGGAGACGGGCACGCCGAAGGGGCGGGGCTGTTGGCAGGGGATGGAGGCGTCGCGACTGGCCTCAGCGGTGGATGCCAGCACCATGAGGGCTGGAGATGCCAGTGGGTTGGGCAGGTAAGAGGACGACTCCATCTTGAAAGCGGCCCGGTGCAGGTCCATCCTGGTACCTGAGGAGGGGGGTTCCTGGGCCCAGAGGAGGGGCTGAGAGAAGAAGGAGTGGGGCGGGGTGTCCGGGCTGCGGGAGGCGGCTCTGGACACGCAGGTCAGGGGAAGGTGGGTCCTCACGGAAGGGTCCAGTCTCACTGCGGGGTCATCCTCCTCAGGTCACCGTCTGTAACAGGACACACAAGAAGCAACGTTTTCATTCAGCATCAGCCATGAAACTATTAAAAATAACATGACAGAGCCTCTTTGAAGAAGTCACAAACTTTCCCTCAGAGATAGATCTGGGGTTGGATCACGTCTATCTAAGCGGCTTATTTCTCCATCTCTCCATCTCTCCCTCCCCTGCCTGCAGCTGGACCAGAACCGTCTGTCATAGATAAGGGCAGCGCTCGTCAATCTGATAAGGCCAGGCCTGCTCATGTGAACACTCGTCCCTGGTCCCCAGGCTGCCTACTCCAATGGGATTGTGATAGTGATATCATATCAGGCTGCCATCTGCACAGCCAGGAAATTTGACTGAATGAATAAATTAGCTGCACTTAACCTCTTGGCCTCTGGAGCAGTGAAACAGACAGAGACCCTCAGGAGGATTAGATGGTCCGATTGGACAAAGTGTGTGAGGTGATTTAATGAAACAATGGCGAAAAACGTTTCAAAGGTTTTTATCCCAAAGGGCAATTTGAAAGTGGTATAACATGGACATTTTAAGAAGTGCCCCTCGTCTATAAAAATCAAACATAGAACTGAAGTTACAAATTCAGTATTTTATACATCTGTATTTCCTAAATCTATATTTTAATATAATATTCCATGTACCTTTACATTGATTTCATACAGAGAAAATTTTGAAGTTAGATATGTTATCATAAATTCACCATTGATTCATCTAAATGTAAATCCTCTCAAATGTTGAACCAATTCATGTGGATAAGGTCAAATCTACAGCATCACGTACATCACCCTCCTGTAGCTCTTCAAAGCCACACAGAATATCTGCCCACATCAAAGACTCTCCACGGGAATTAGCAGAGAAATCTTTTATATACATCAGCTGTCCTGAACACTCATTCAAATCAATTTAAAACCTGATCTGAGCTTTGGCACACTGCACACACAGCCTCTCTCAGAAAAAAGCTCTTTACATTATCACATAGGTAACGTCCCAAATGGCACCCTATTCCCTATATAGTGCACTACTTTTGACCAGAGCCCCATTTATTCCCTACATATATAGGGAATAGGGTGCCATTTGGGATGTAGCCATACAGTAGATGTCAGGGGAATGTCTGTTGAAAATGGGTTATACTATACTACACTACAGCGCTCCGGTCTGGCCAGACGCCCAAGCATCACATTACACTCTGTCTTTCCCCCTAATCTATCCAGGAAAAAGCACCTTGAAATGGTACCAATAACAATACCCTATCCATAACAAAGGCACTATCCATGCCCCCTTTCATCATAGTCTTTCCCTGAGTATCAGATCTCTTCTCTGGGATAACCTCTAAACAATGACTCCATGTCGGTGTTGATAGCCAGGTAATACAGTGATAAGTACCTGGATATTTCAATTGTATTATCATTACCATCAGCGTACAGAGCTGTGGACTCAGTGTGAAACTGACAATTCAATAAAAGGACACAGGATATCCCCTTATGGCGAGAGCCGGCAAAAGCATAAGTATGCTGAGTGTTGTACAGATGTGCTAATCATTTCTCTCCTGCAGGCGAGGGAGCAGAGCCGAGGGAAGAGCCGCCTGGTGCCAGAGCTACAGGAACAAGTCTTGTGCTCCCAGGGCGCTTGAGTCAGCCCCGCGGGCTGGAGCCTGACACACACTGACACACCACGCAGAGCCGTCGGGAAACTGATACCGAAGGGAGGCCTTAAACAGCTTCTATCTCATTACTGCAAGCTTGTCTTATAATATACTACATCGTTATAAATGATAAGATTGATTAATAAAAGTTCAGCCAAAGCTGAAAATCAGGGTCACTGACAACAGAATGATCTCAACTGAGGATCTATTATCCTTATCACTAATGATAAACAATAGTTGTAATAATATTGTAATAACATTGTAATAACTTATAATAAATACATATATAGAGTAGATGTCAGTTAGAATCAACTGAAAATAGCTCATAAATATTTACTGACAGGGTTTATCTGCATTTTATTATAGAAATGTCATAGATAGAATATTTCCATATTGTCATAATTTGATTACTCTAGGTAGACTGATGCAGCTGTCAATGAAATATTAAATACAACACATTATTGTATTTTAAGTGACAATGTTATGATATCTTGAGAAATTGCAATGTCAACAACAATGAAGCATAATATAATTCCTATCAGAAAGTCACTGATGTAAAATAAGCTATAGGACTCTGTAAAGGTAGAAAGTTGGGATGTCAAACCTATTTTCCATCTGGTTGTTTTAGGAGAGAAACGCACATGAATCCAATTTAGATATAAACATACACTGTCAACTCTGACTGATGGCCAAGTATAGGAGCCCCAAACAGCTCAAGTTTCCTCAGAGAGCGTCATTCAGACCACAGCTCCTGTACTTTCCTTGTCTGTCAGTAAATTTAGAGATTGTTGACAACAGTGAAAGTGCCACTCTTACATTTTATTACAGGACAGGGCAGACGGTGTCATTCAACCCCTCTGGAGCACACACATACACACACACACACACACACACACACACATAGACACACACACACTTGTGCACATAGGCACATTATCTATGGGGAGGACATATTTAGACAATTTGCAAGTTGATGTTATGGTAATTTGGTAAATGATTTGAACAAGTAGATCTCTATGTATCTCCGAACTTATAAAAAGGGAAGATTACCTACAGATCATCTTGTTTAAAAAAACACCACCTTAATAAGCTATTCAATTAAAATGCATTAGCCTACTTCCTATAATTCAAGACAATTCAAATGCACAGCACAAACCCAATTTCTGCCCATAATTTCATCAATTAAAGAAACATCACTATAATACCATAGATAATTTCCAAAATCCACAACAAGTTCCAAAAAAAGAAAATTTCTCAAAATATGAAATTAAAATAGCTTGTAGATAATATTCTAACCAGACACATTTACAAGTGCATGTAATAAAGTAATACAGTAAAACTGCTCTACCAAATCTGGCAACTCTATGAAACATTACTATGAAAAATTAGTGTTTCTTCTCTCCTCATCTGTATGTGATTCTACTACACACAGGGAGAAGATGTTGGCACATCTCAGAGCAGCTAATTACACTGTTTCACTCCCAAAACAACCCAAAGTCATTTTATAGGCACCTAAAAACCACTCAGTCTAAAGCGGACAAAACCTCTAGACATTATCGAAGTTATTTTTAAATACAGGTGCCAGTTCTTGAGACATCACTTAAAATGGTAAAACATGCTCATATAGGTAAAAGTCAAATAGATTT
>NC_140006.1:26816901-26829401 GCF_964263955.1 Coregonus lavaretus | reverse complement strand
AAGCATACAAACAGGAAATAATAAAACTGATAAATTGTATGATTATTCAGATTGAATATTGCAATATGAAATGAATTAGCCACAACAATTTTCTCAGCATGGTTGTACAGCGCACAACAAAGAAAACCAGACAACCTTATTTGAAACAACATTTCGAGTAATATTTGCACTGACTAAAAATGCATTAGGAAACAACACAATCAGCTCTAAACGACGTGGGAAGTGAAGTGGTCAGAATAATGTAATATGGATGAAGGGAAAACGTCTTCGTTTGAATAAACATTCCACACAAGGCATTGACTAAACTACAATTATTCAAAATAATGAATTCATATAAAAAACTAATCTAAGATGCATACAGTGAAACCGTGAGTGCATGCACGAGATATTTATCCTAAACACATGGTTAAACGCTTGTTATTTACCGACATGACGTTTATTTCAATTACCATACCATGCCACCATCTGCATGACAAATTAGCATTCAGTCAAGTGTTTATTAGCTAAACAAAATATAAACTTTAGTAGGGACGGGGTGGAGGGGATGTGGTGGGGGTTAGCATTCTGCTTTTGATAAAGAACGAGGAATTGGTTGTCTAGCCTATATATTGATAGGACTTAATAGACCAAGGGTCATCAAGACGATGCGATAGAGTAATCCATAGTTAATTTACTATCTATGTCATCTGGGTTTGTGTAAGTCTGGACCAAACGGAGGATCAGTAGCCTATCAAGTTACGATATTAATATGCATATCATGACGTTAACAATTCCCTATTGATCAAATATGACGAGTAGCCTAATTTGAGTAAATCTTCGATTCTTTCTCATTTCCTTCTCAATAGTTCAGCTCTCGAACCACACAGAGAAGAAGACGCTCTCCTATTTGCTAACAAGAACAGTGTTTCATTCTGCCTGCTTGCTCTCCGGTTTTTTAATTCCACACAGCGCTCAAATCCAGATTAAAATAACTCTAGCTATTGATCCGTGCACTGGAATCGACATTAATTTTAGATCAGTTCTCACTTTGCAAGAGGATCAATGGGAAGCAATAACAGCTGACATCGCTGCTGAAAGGGACAGAAAATAAGGACTGGGGGAAAAAATCGAAACGCTAACAAATAAATCATCTGTTACTTTTCTTCCGACCTCGACTTTCCTTTTTGTCTGACTCTTCCCAGGCCACCGTGAAGAAACGCAAAGCAAAGACCGAGTAGCCAATCATTTGAATAGGCTAAGGGGAAAACACATCGAAGTTCTAGGCGTACATGAAGTTGATTAATTCACATAACATTGTCCTTTAGCAATAAGGCCAAATTAGCCTAAAAATAAGGATAACAATCACAACAGGTGTAATAATGGTTAAAAACTGGACTTGTTAGAGATATTTTTCAAAACGTAATTCTTCTCTACAAATTGTTGCGCTGTGAAAAGATCAGGTGCCTATTTCACCTGCTACTCAATGTTTTTAGAATAACCAAAATATCCATATTTGTCTGCACAGCACACAAATTAATATTTAAAGGTTAATCACATAACAGGCATATCATCTAAATGATGATGTATAAATTAGCCTAACATACTAAACCATATGCCAAAACTTAACTTTATACTTGTTGAAAACCTACCATGATTAGAGAAATAATCAGACGCAGAAATAGGCCTACTGCAAAAAATATGAGATGCATGTCAGAGAGCATGTTAGGCCTAGCACTTCCTTTTTGATTTCCATAATTCAAGTGAACATAGGCTAATGGAAAAATAGAACGTTTGAATAAAGGTGAGACAATGCTGATAAACTATGCTGATAAATCAACCGAAGCGATGAAAGTGTGTTTTGGTGGAAAATAAAACTGGTGAGTAGGTCTATAGGCCTCAATTAGGCAATAATAATTTGGAGGAAAAAAATCATGTCATTTTTGTGAAATAAGAATGTTAATGTTTTCAAAAACCGATATAGCCAAGTATAGCCTACACACTTTGGCTATATCAATTAGGCCAATATAATGTCATAAAAAATATGGAAACTTTTGTCTGCGTTGGCTGGTGGATATGACTCTCGTAGGACTCTAATCTTTCCAGTTGACAAAAAATAAATACATCGCAGCCTTCCGTTATAACAGCTATAAAGATGATTTGGCATGTCAACATACACAGGCAATTTATTATATTTTGAAAGCAAACATTTGAGATAAAAAGGATCACGGATGAAAAATATAGGCTAGGCTACTGTTGAAAGACACAAGGCACCTTGCTAACAAAGTCCTTTGTTCACTTTTAGCTTACATTTAATTAAAAAAGTTAAATAATTATTATATCCATTGAAAAAAAACGAATATCTAAAACGTTATACCATAACATCATTGAAAAATTATAAAATGTTTTATTAAGTCCTATTAAAGTGATATTTTATAAACTGCTTATGAAAGTTAAAGGTTGTTTTCTTTCTTTCCAAAACTATTATTTCTATGTTTATTTTCTTGAAGAAAAGCTGCATCATCAACCGCTTATCGTTAGAGAGCGAGCTGCACTTCATCGATATCATATTTTGTGTATTCATCAACTGTGAATTAACCTAAACTCGTCGGTTAAGCGGAAACCTTCCAGCTTGTAGCCAGTCATTTGGGGCAGGATGTAAATTGTAGTGGTCTGTAGTAAACAGGTGTTTCCCTATTCTTTCTCTCGGCTCCCTCTCAGACTACTTCTTGGCTAGTTTTCGATTTCAGGCTTTTTTCTTTCCGAGGATTAAAGTGAACATAATTTATGCTTAACGGAACCTTAGTCAACACATAGGCTACCTGCTCTCTCTCTAAATATATTCATGTAAGCTCTCTCTCTCTCTCTCTCAATTCAATTTCAATCTCTCGCTCACACACACACACACACACACACACACAGAGAGGGCGAGAGAGAGAGAGAGAGAGAGAGAGAGAGAGAGAGAGAGAGAGAGAGAGAGTGAAAACATTATGCTACCAAGTTTAGAGAAAAGGCTATGTTTATCTATTAACTCATATGCTTCACTAAAATTGTAATCTATGGTTTAGATTTTGTTAAAATATTACTTTTCCAAATAGCAAAAGTTTAGCAAAACAGTTGTGAGAGATGTGTTCATTTTGTATGGGTGCTGTGCAGACGGTGTTAGGGCCACTGTTTGGTCATTAACTTAAAACATGGATTTGTTTAGTTTAATAAGCATTAAATGCTACGATACATAATGGGTGTTTTTAATATAGTCAAAGGCAAGTATGGTTATAAGCACCTTATTACACGGTAGCTTAATTGAGCTTTTATACAAAGACATCAAAACGTTCACTTTTAATCTGTGACGAGTCCACGGTATTCTTTGGATGACTAAAAGTAGTTCACGCGCATTAGATGGAACAATGTTGTAACATCTTGGACATGTCCCCCACTGTAGGCCTTGATCTAGGTAGTGGACACAACTACTCCGAATTTTCAACTACATATAGGCCTATCTCGATTTAAAGTAAAACTAGAGGTGTTGGCTATATGTAGGCTATATGTCAGGTGATTTGTCCTTTCCACATGTGATGGATACCTTTTCCGACATAACTTGAACAGAGCACTACAGGAGCACATAAAAACAATGTTCAAAACATGAGGTAAAAGTTCAAACTCAGGACCAAAGCAAGAGGTAAAGTTGAACAGTTACCCTGACTTTGAAACTTGTGGAAACGCTCCTAATGATTGAAACCAACGGGTTCAGAAGTTAGAATGCAATGCATCTTTTTGGAAAAAAGTAGGGTAGCCTAATGCATGCATCACATGGGTAGATGTTTTGAGGAAAAGTAGCATGCATCACATGGGTTGATGATAAAATGCCAAACGCTAGTCTTAAGAAAAACATACAATTCTCAATGACTGTGAACAACATTCACATTTCAAGATGCATGGTTGACGACCACACAATCAGTAAGGACCACGACAATTAATACATGAGTTGACGCATAAAATAGTCGGATAGCCTACAGCCAGATTCGTGGTGCGTTAAAGTTCGATGACAACAAAATCTCCATAGGTAAAAGAGCACAACACAACGCAATCGCTGTCTAAACCTTCGGAGTACTTACGTTAATATAAACAATCCCTTTGAAGGTCGTAGATTTCGTTTATCCTCAAAACCGAAACTTTTCAATGGCAGGCTGGCGAAAGCACCGGAGATAACGGAGTCGCATGGAAAGGAAGGTAGGCTAGTTAACACCTCGTTGCAAGGTTGCTGTGTGGAGAGGCAGACTGTCCCCAGCTCTTGTGTTCAGAGTGGTATCAGTTGCATGTACCGCTGAGAGGGAGAATCTGCGTTGAGTCTAGGAATAACGAGGAAAAAGCAGAGATTGAATCTAAGGTAGATGTGGCGCTCGCAAACAGTGTTTTAGGTGCAGTGCTGCCGCTCAGCGCTTGGTTTGCTCAATGACTGACATTCTCTACCTTTCACTTTCCCCCATTCGCAGTTCCCCAGCCCCCTCTCTCCGTCCGTCTTCCCCAGGGTGGGTTTTAGTGAGCTTTGTGAACAGTGAATGAATTATCTCCTGCCTTCGCTGTATAAGAGACCAGTGGAAATGAAGTCCACTTCTAAATGAAAGGTGCATCTAAAATGGATACTATTTCCAATCAAATATATGATTACGCACAGCGCACGGGTTACAGTAGCCGTGAAATGACAAAGTTCCAGACGTGGTGACAACCTCTCAAAACAAGCTGCTTATGCAAAGTAATTAATTAGCCTACTGTGTTAAATACAAATGAAAAGGTGTTGAAACTGTCAGGGCCAGTTTGAAATGCATGAAGAACACAAACTATTTTGCTCCATCCAACACAGGACACAAAATACTCCCACAGACGTTTTCAAGAACGCATTTGTTTTGTAGCAAGACTTTAAATTGTTCTTAGTGACCATAATGACATTTCTAAGTGTGCAACCCGTACTATGCTGCTTATAGAGATTTTTTAATCATCTATTGTGGATTGGTCTTGCCTGCCTTTTCCCAGTCTATGGACTGTTCAGATATTATCCACCTGCTGGAAAGATATTGAATTGCATGTAGAGTCCATCAAATAGGGGGGAAATATTACTGTAAATAGTATCACATACCTTACATAAAAAGTAGAGATTCTTATTAGACTATGCTGTAAAGTAGATGTACAATAACGTATTTAACGTGTATTTCGATGGTGAATTTAACTCTTATTTTGTTGAATTACTTTGTATTTGAGTGTCATAATGAACCTCCAACAAAATCTCAAAATTTCATTTATGTGAAGACTAGTCTCATTTCACAGCCACTGTGCCAAGGCTATCTGTGACTCTAAATTCCCTAATGTGGGAAAGTGGGAGTGGGATTCAGTAGAAACCTTGCATATGGGCAGCATGCATATACATTAGCACTTAGTTGTGTTGCTAATGACCTCTATTTGAGTGTGACTAGAGGGAAGGAGGAAGAGGCCTATCTGTGTCCCAGGTCTCTCGCAATTCTAAATCAAATGGCACAGCTCAACCTCTTATGTTTCTAAATGGACTGGTGTGTATTGACTTAAAGGGCCTTTGATAGCAAATCTTTCACAGGACTTGTGCTCCAAATTTCCAAACACTCCAAAACATATGTATTCTGTGGTGCTGAGGTGTTGCGATCAGAAGTAGAGTAGTTAAGTTCAACTACTCTGTAATATAGAAATGAATTAATATGAATGCTGTAAGTACTGAAATTGTTTGCTCACTGGGAAATGAATATCCAACTAGTCAGTGACAACTGTGTGGAGTTTGGAGTTTGTGACAGCGCCTATGTTAGCTTATTACAGTATTATAGACAATATGTCCTGGGTTTTCCAATGATCTTCTATGTAGAACAACCCCTTACCTTCTAACAACTCTATTTTTTTTTCATAGATAGCTTTTAATAGTTTGTAGCTCAAACCATTCTGACTCTACAGACGTTTTTGTAATAAAAAACATCACAGGGCCCCTTCGGGTTCGTTGTCTCACAAACACCATTTTAGCTCAGCCTCCGTTAATCACACAGACTAATGGTTGGTATCTACAGTTGCACAAGACATAGATTAATCCAATCCTCAAATACATCATTTTTAAAAGGGGTTATACGTCCAAAACGCACAGGCATTACAGTGAGACTCATTGTGTTAACTTATAAACAGTAGTTTGTACACGTCAGGAAGAATGTGTTCAAACACTCGTTTTTTTGCTGTGGGAATTCTAAATGCAAAATGAAATGTCTTGGCATATGCACTTTATTTATTTATCTATTTATGTATTTGAACAGTGCATTTGGGGCAGCGGCCAATTGTGATTGAATGTGGCGCTGTCCTCTATGTGTTTCTGTATGCAGTGTGTTGGACTGACTGGTTTCAATGTGCGTGATGGGAATGTGTATGTGATCCTTTTTGTATGGTGATGCCAAAGGAAAATGGCCATCCTGGATTGACAATAAAGTTATATTCTGCTGTATTGTATTCTATTGTAGTTTAAAAAGTAAACATCACCTTCAATCTGATCTTAATCCTATTCCCCTTAACTAATGACATATATTTATCAGGTTTTTGCTTTGGCGGATCATATTTTTGTTATTGACATTTGTCAATAAAACTCTTGAATTCAACTGTTTTTTCTGTCACATTGTTTTGTATTCTACTTGTAGCCCTGGTTGTCCTGAAAATAAAATGGTAAAACACTTCATTGTGAGGCTAAATATAAGGGCTGGACATGCAGATAAATGAAAGTCAGAGAAATGAAAAGCCGATTTTTGCTGGGGTCTCGAGACTGATAGAATTAAAACTCACTATTAAGACAACACCAAACAACTATAATATGAGTTTAACTCACAACCTTTCAAATGATATTGTAATTACTATGTAGTACAGTCCATCATGACTCTTTGCCCAGAGTAGAGCAATTAATGCCCATTGTGTCTTTCAACAGCACTGCCTCAATGACATACACTTAATTTCTGGTCTTAATTATTAGTATACTGAAATATGGAAACACTGCAAAGTCTGTGACTATAACATTTCACACAAAAGGAGCTGTGCTAGATAAATGAACTGTCCTTACTGTGTCATTAATGCAAATGTCACATCTGTGTTTGAGATGTCTTTTCATTGTTTTGTCACTTATCTTTCGAAAAAGGTTGCTTTGAAAGGTGCAAAATTAATTGGTATTTTCTGCACTCTTAAATTCCCTGTGTCACACGCACACGCACACAGACACACACACACACACACACGCACACACACACACGCACACACACAAAACAAAGTAAACTACATTTTTAAAAAACAACAGAGAATGGTGTTAGACTTGGAGTCAAAATCTGTATTCCCTGACAATGCCAGAGGAGTGTGTGGAGAAGGAAGGAGGGTGGAATAGGAATTTAATGAGTGTTTTTGTGCAAGTCTATACACTCATTTGCTTTCCTCCTTTCTTCCTTTCTACCACCTGCTTTCTGTAATAGTCCACTTTAGAGGCCATGCTGCATTAAAGGAACTGGAGCTCAGGATGGGAGCTGGACAAGCCAGAGAGAGAGAGAGAGAGAGAGCACCTTTCTCCACAGAAATTACATTAAGGGCTATTCTTCTTTTGTACACCCCGTTCACCCCGGATCACCAGGTTCTGCTGTGTTGGACTGCCAGTGATCACACACACATACACACACACATGCGCGCACACACCCACAGAGGAAAGTGTGAGGACAGCATCACAGTGAGACAGCATCACAGTGAGACAGTGCAGCATGATGAAAGGCTCTGGGGAACTGAGCAGAATCAGGGCTCTAAAAATGGCTCACCAGCTGATTCTCTGAGTCTTGGCAGACACCACTAGATACGGAGACTTTCAAATTTAACTAAAGGCCGGGCCTGGCGTGTGTCGTACTCCAACAGGGGGAGGGCTCGTTTGTGGAGCAATCTTTGTCTGCTTGCAGTCGGGAATGTGGCACCTGGGTGGGAGCGTTGGTTATTTTCCCTGTCTTTTTTATTAGGATGGGCTTTGGGAGGGGGGCTTGGAACTCCTATCATTCTGGAGCTCCATCAAAACCGCTCTTGAGGAATATGGCACAATAATATTCAACATAAAATCAATGGCTTGTTTAATTTAAACAGGGACAGGAAATGTGGTAATTGCAAAGGGGGCCCACAAATCAAGACCCCTTGTTATCCCATTTGCCGCTCCATTAATTTGTGGAAAGGGAATAAACATTATTTTAGGTAACTATTAGGTCTGGCTACTATCTTTTTGCACTATATTTTCTCATGCATTGCCATAGACAGTGGAGATATTGTCCCCCTTTTCAACATTTGCCTCTGTGTGGATGAGGTATGCATCTTTAGGAGTATTGGGAGACAGAGCGAGAGAGCTTTTATGGGTCCATTACTGATTCAGTGGCAGCAGCACTAAGGAGGACTGTGAAATAGGATAGTTTTACTGCCTAGTTGATGTCACATGCCACTCATCCACCTGCTGTCCGTCTGTGAATGTGCTCTCTCTCTCTCGCTCTCCTCAAGTCTCTATTGATACAGACAGACACGTTTCAAAGCTGAAAACAGATGCTAGACCCATACACTCCTTTTCCATGAATGTACGGAAATACAGCTCACAGCTCACACTGAAAATAATCACGTCTTTGTCAATTCTAAGGCTATTTGTGAGACAGTATATCATTATCGATAACATTAGATGACATCCGCCCCAAAGCTGTCTTTCTCATGAAAAAAACACAACATTCAGACGTTGGAAATAAATTGCTAAACACGCACAGAGGTTATTTGATGACGACAAACGAGAAGATTTGCAATTTTTTTATCTTGAAAACAAATCTGTTCTACCAACATGATGACATGCGGTAATTTTGACTTCCTCATGAATAGCTTTAAAACAGCTGCATTCATTTGCTTAGAGTTGCAACCAAGATTTGTGTTGATTGAAGATGGATTCCGCAGTAGGGGAAACAGTGCCACTATCTGCCCCACTGCTGTTGTTATTGTTTTTGTTTTGTGGACGAAGGGTAGGTGAGGAGCGTCGTGCAATGTGAAACAAACAATTGCAGTACATATTTTGCTGTTCTATCGTGCGTGCAATGATGTCAGAGGGAAAAAACAGTGTTCATTGTTTGCAGTAACTTCATTGTTGTTGTAATATCGTAAACGGACGTGGCAGTTTCACCATTTAGGATTCCAGCTTTAAAAAAGACTTGAACTGCCCCCTCAAGCAAGATGTTGGACATAGAGTGATATCTGGAAAGGTCACAATTATTCACAGATTGGGGTATAGCTGCTAGCAGGGTACAGATGTTATGTTTCATAGCCATAGACAATATCCCTCCCTCCTCCCTCCCGCTCCCCAGCAAACAGAACCAGAAGGCATCAAGACACATCTATCTAAGTGTAACTCAGCCATTAGGAGCACACAGGCAAATGCCATCCATGACCGGGAGCACAAGGCAACTGACAAAAAGCCAGAGACAAATCAGAAGATCATTTATAAGCTCATGTGCTAAAATCTCATTATTTGGCAATACAAATTTAGCAACACGCCCAGAATAGGGCCATAAATTATTAAAGAAACAGCCCTTGGTGTAAATCAAAATCAACACACTTTGTTTAAGGAATTAACTTCCTTCATGTCCCATATATCATGTCTTCATTTATTTATATTTTGTGTAAAAGGCTCATCGTGAGAATCTTCCAGTAGGGAGATTCTGCTGTTTTTCCCTCGCTAAAAAAAGCAACACAGACAACAAGGTCTTGTCACCTCTGTAAGCCCAGCCCAGTCCACCACAACACGCCCCAGACCATCCCTGAGCCCTCACATTTGAAAGTTAAAGTGTAAATAAACCAAGTAGAATTGAAAGCTTTATGTGCCAAGACAGCCCTCTCCCCTCCTGTCACATTGCATTTGGATTATCAGCTGCCATTTTGGAGGGGTGTTTACAGAGGAGACAAGAGGACAATGCCTTTAATGACTGACGGTAGCCTCGGTCTGCAGCTCTTCTCTCAAATAGACACACACTTGCAGAAGGTCATTGATATAAACTTGGAGAGAATCATTGTGATATCATTGTACATTAATTGCAAGAGAAGTTTTAAATTGCACTGTCAAATTGTCGTATTAGCCTACACTTGAGGTTGCTAAACAAAACAACCCCCTGGAGGCGTCCTAATCTACATGCTCTGACATGTGTCCTAATATGTTTTAGATGCGTAAATGAGCAATATCCCTAAACATTAGAAGATAAAGACACGTAATGTTGAAGGGGTTTGTGTAAGTGGTTATTGTATATTATAAACTGGGTGGAGCCCTGAATGCTGATTGGCTGAAAGCAGTAGTATATCAGACCGTATACAATGGGTATGACAAAAAAAAAAGCTTTTACTGTTCTAATAACGTTGGTAACCAGTTTATAATAGCAATAAGGCACCTCGGGGGGTTGTGGTATATGGCCAATATACCACGGCTAATGGCTGTATCCAGGAACTCCGCGTTGCGTCGTACATAAGAACAGCCCTTAGCTGTGGTATAGCGGCCATATGCCACACCTCCTGGGGCATTATTGCTTAAATATCCTCCCCTGTCTCTCCTGTGATCCAGACCTTGTGGACCTCAGGAAGAGTAGCTGCTGCTTTGGGGATCCTAATCAAATACTTAATACTAAAGTATGAAAGAGTGTAGTGTGAAGCCTTTACAACAGTGTACATGTTTCAGGATAGTCTCTGGTCAAAAGTAAGGCACTATGGAGGGAATAGGGTTCAATAGACCCTGTGATGTTTTGATGCTTGGACATCTTCCCACCACAGTGGTTGTTGTGTTGGTTGTAGGCCTGGGTAAATTACCACCGTGAGCTACAAAGATTGGTCACCAACACATTACAGAGACACCCCTGACTGGGAGGATGATTCAATATGATGTCCAGTTAATGTCTCTTTATGTCTCTCTCAAAGTGAAACGCTGTCTTTGTGTGAGTCAGGGCATATATAGCCCTCATTCTCTTCCCTCTCGGCAAGGCTAATAATACATCCTGTCAAGATGGGTATTTTCTCAACTAAATCCTATTGTTCACCATGACATGTTTTTAAACAGCCCTGGTCTGTTTATGATATAGGGAATGAGGTCGTGGTATGACTAAATCAATATTATCACACCAGCTTTAAACACATTATTACAATACAGGGGGAAGGAACATTATTGTTTGAGGGAAATACTGAATATTACCATATGGGGAAAAGACACGGAACACATTTGATTAGCATTTTGAAGGTGATTATAAGACATTTAATGCTCTGCTTTTTTTTGTTTCTGCTCAGCAATGAAACGTGTGTGGATTTTAACTGCCTTGACATGTCCTTGTCGAGTGATTTCAACCGTGATGGTAATAACAATAATTATCTTCTAAGTGTGGAAAGTGAAAGACATGAATATTCTCACATTGTGTAAGAGCAAGTCGACAAATGGTTTCACGTTTTTTTTGGGGGGGGGGGTAAATTAACAATATTTGCTTGTTAGAGAGGTTTTAAATAAATGCAGTTTGATTCTCTCTATGCTCTCAAAATAAACTCAAAACATTTAGAACATTTATTTTATTTCTAACCGAATTGTCACAACAGCTATTAAGAAATGATTATACATTTAGTAGATTACCCCATACAGAGTTACTACTTGGAGTGAATACATTGAGACAAATACATGATACCACAAAATGCAATCAATGGAGGACATGTTTTACTCTAAAAGACAGAATTCCCCATCAGTTTTAATTAACTTTTTAGTTACTCTTCCACAGGCATTAGATATTTGAGAAATGATTATTAATAACAATATAATTTCCAGAGATTAACCCCGTTTTCCCTTTATTCCTGATCTGTCACCCTTTGGAAAATTGATCTTAGAAGATTGATGATGTCCTGTGGAATGCTTTGTCCTTGCTAGCATTTTTTTTCTATACACAAGTAATTTGTTTAATGATGCAGTTGTATCTTATTTGTCATTCATGTGTAATGTCACATTGACCAACTTGACCAAATCTAAAAATCTGAATATCACCTTGACTTTAGTTACACAATTTAACATTTGTCTAGTAACAGTGACATAACACTATATAAACCAAGAGGGTGGCTGTAAAGCGCTTAAGGACTACAACCTTTATAGTACTAAAATGCTACAGTATCTAAGCCTAACCATTGATATCCACCCTGCACGTTGCTCATCCTAAATCAAAGTCGTTAAATCAAGACAATGAAATATTATCTACCACCACACATAATAACAAGCTGTCAGAGCACATCCCTAATCAAGCCCAGGCCCAAAGCAGCTGTGTGCTGTGCACTGACCATGGATGTCCCTGGACGGACCTGATCACCATTGACAAAATGTGTAAACACAGGCTCCTCTTTGCCCATTGGCAGACAGACAGGAGACATCACTTAAAGTGAGTGACTCTATTGGCCCCATTAACCCCTTCTGTCAGTGGGGCTGTGATTAT
>NC_140006.1:26782634-26816701 GCF_964263955.1 Coregonus lavaretus | reverse complement strand
TGTGTATGTGTATGTGTGTGTTTCGTGCATTAGCATGTCTGCATGCATACATGTCAGTGTCTGTATATGTTTGCACAGTATGTGTGTATATGTTTTAATGCATACTCCTCTAGCTTCACTTCCCTTCGACTCCAACTGAGAGGGGTGGAATGTTTGAACATGGGCCGGGCTGGCTGGTGGAGGGTGGCACAGGCAGGGTGACAGGGTGACAAGGTGACAGTTCAGCTTTGAAGGGTTCATGCAATATTAATGTCCCAGAAGGAGCATCAGTAGCCTGGCCCCAGGGGTCAGCCAATTAACTGGAGCACACTTCCATTTCCAAAGGTGGCCAGGTCTGAAGTAGAATATTAAGGCTGCTGGCTGCACACTGACCACTTCTCTGACTCAACATTACTGCCAAGTTCTAACAACATCATCTACCATCGCCACACACGTTCCCAAACATTACTCTCCCGCTCTCTCTATTTCTTTCTATCTGCCCTTTTCTCTTTTTGTATGTGTTCTCTTTTTTTGAGATCCTCAAAGCGAAATAGCCAAGGCCTTGTGTTAGTGAAATGTTTTCATTTGACTTTCTTTTTGTTGGATGTCTATTCCTGTTGTCGTTTGACTTGAAAACAGAGACACGCAAATCTCTATTTTGATAAATTCGCTACAGAAACACACCATGAACACGTAAATACAGTAAAATGTTAAACTGTATCATGTGTGAAATCTGTTGAGTTAAACATCATATACTATAGCCTACATTCAGGGCCTTGGTCATTGCCAGGCTGCCAGGCCAGTTAGGCTATCTGGCTGTGTGAAGCGTCAGAAATAAAGCAGCTCTTGCTCTATCTCCTCCACAGCCCCTCATACATCATGGTGCTTCCTCCCAGCCTCTATACTGGTCCCCATGGACACACACTAGTTCTGCTCCTAAAGCTGGCTACACGCTGTTTATCACTGAGTCTAGGCCAGATTCTGCTTGTCCTTTTCAGCTGTGTGTTTTCAAAGCTACATGTATTTGTGGTCTCATAGTGGTTGATGTTAAGAAATCTTTTGGAAGTGTCAGTGTTTAAGACAAAAATCCTCATGATGTGACGAGAATTGGGCTTGTTTTTTCTGTACTTTATTTTACTATAGGCTACATTATAGAACATTTCACTGTCAAGCAGATATACATCCTGTACTTCAAGTCTGTTAGTATCAAGTTCATTATTCTGGATGCACAGTGACCTTGGTTCATCTAATGCACTGTATTATGGACACTAATTAAGATAGCTCATTATTAACTATCACCTGAAGAGAAATGAAGACACATGGAGTTGTCAGTGAATAGTCTTCTTCTCTTGACACAGTATTCTTACTGCAGTCCTACTTGGCAGTCGATACGGTATAGGCAAAATATGTTCATTATGTGCGATTGAGTTGCTTGATATTTTTGAGCATGTTTGGTCCTCCTCTTAATCTTCAATACACTCATACGATCCCTAATTAATTACACACAGTCATAATGGTCATTTAGAATGCAGAGCCCGGTTTAGTAGATGTAAATTATGCTAATAATAGCTGGGAAGCTATTATTAGATATGATTTTATTTTAGAGGCCCATAATTGCAACATTTCAACCAATTTAGTTTTTTGCATTTATTTTGCTAAACTCTTTAAAATAAATGTCTGTGTGCTTTAGGTGGCGGGCCATTTGGGATGAGCTTGTGTAAAATTATTGCATTTTGTAGAATTAATTGTGCTGTGTACCTGTCCTAAAACTAAAGCAGCTTTTCTGATACTGCTCCCTAGTGAAAGGAGAGATGACTCAATCTCTTTCTCTTTCTTTCTTTCTTTCTTTCTTTCTTTCTTTCTTTCTTTCTTTCTTTCTTTCTTTCTTTCTTTCTTTCTTTCTTTCTTTCTTTCTTTCTTTCTTTCTTTCTTTCTTTCTTTCTTTCTTTCTTTCTTTCTTTCTTTCTTTCTTTCTTTCTCTCTCTCTCTTTCTCCATCCCTCGCTCATACAGTATGTCGCTAGTCTAAAATCTCTCTCACACATGTTAATTGCTCCGTCTCATTTGCATTGAAATGATTTCGCTCTTTCTTTTCAGGCATTGTCTGGTCCCTCTATTAAGTTCTCGTTTTTTATTCCCCCGTTTCAGTGTGTGGGTGACTTTTTGTGTGAGTCTACCTATTGTGACTGGGGTAGATAGTGCCCAACACGGTGACTGATGGCACACGTGTCATTGTTTGATAGCAGACATGAGCAAGGATAGGGATGGGAGGATCTAGGTGTACAGGCCAGTCAAGTGCCTGTCTAAAAGAGCTCAGCGGTCATTGAGTCATTGAGCCAGTAGTGACTGAGCCAGACAATGATTTTGCACCTGTCCAGTATATCAGGAGTCAGGACACCCACGCTAGAAGACGTGACGGAAAATGTCCAAGCTTCAGCATCCTGTTAGCACGCTGACCTTCTCAGTGGCCCTCCAATCACTTTCAGATGGGCAGTTGCTGGTAAACACACACTATATATAAAAAAGTATGTGGACACCCCTTCAAATTAGTGGATTCGGCTATTTCAGCAGACAGGTGTGTAAAATCGAGCACACAGCCATGCAATCTCTATAGACAAACATTGGCAGTAGAACAACAAGTCAGTTTGTCAAATTTCTGCCCTGCTAGAGCTGCCCCGGTCAACTGTAAGTGCTGTTATTGTGAAGTGGAAACGTCTAGGAGCAACAACGGCTCAGCTGCAAAGTGGTAGGCCACACAAGCTCACAGAATGGGACCGCCGAGTGCTGAAGGGTGTAGTGCGGAAAAATCGTCTGACCTCGGTTGCAACACTCACTACCGAGTTCCAAACTGCCTTTGGAAGCAACATCAGCACAAGAACTGTTCGCCGGGAGCTTCATGAAATGGGTTTCTAAGGCCGAGCAGCCAAACACAAGCCTAAGATCACCATGCGCAATGCCAAGCGTCGACTGGAGTGGTGTAAAGCTTGCTGCCATTGGACTCTGGAGCAGTGGAAACGTGTTCTCTGGAGTGATGAATCACGCTTCACCATCTGGCAGTCCTAGGGAAGAATCTGGGTTTTGCGGATGCCAGGAGAACGCTACCTGCCTCAATGCATAGTGTCAACTGTAACGTTTGGTGGAGGAAGAATAATGGTCTGGGGCTGTTATTCATGGTTTGGGCTCCTTAGTTCCAGTTTAGGGAAATCTTAACGCTACAGCATACAATGACATTCTAGATGATTCTGGCTTCCAACTTTGTGGCAGCATTTTGGGGAAGGCCCTTTCCTGTTTCAGCATGACAATGCCCCCGTGCACAAAGCAAGGTCCGTACAGAAATGGTTTGTCGAGATCAGTGTGGAAGAACTTGACTGAACTGCACAGAGCCCTGACCTCAACCCCAACGAACACCTTTGGGATTAAATGGAACGCCGACTGCGAGCCAGGCCTAATCGCCCAACATCAGTGCCCAACCTCACAAATGCTCTTGTGGCTGAAAGGAAGCAAGTCCTTGCAGCAATGTTCCAACATCTAGTGGAAAGCCTTCTCAGAAGAGTGGAGGCTGTTATAGCAGCAAAAGGGGGACCAACTCCATATTAATGCCCATGATTTTGGAATGAGATGTTCGACAAGCAGGTGTCCCACAGCATGGCTGTGTCCACATACTTTTGTATATATGGTGTATATATATAAAGTGGGGAGAACAAGTATTTGATACACTGCCGATTTTGCAGGTTTTCCTACTTACAAAGTATGTAGAGGTCTGTAATTTTTATCATAGGTACACTTCAACTGTGAGAGACAGAATCTAAAACAAAAATCCCGAAAATCACATTGTATGATTTTTAAGTAATTAATTTGCATTTTATTGCATGACATAAGTATTTGATCACCTACCAACCAGTAAGAATTCCGGCTCTCACAGACCTGTTAGTTTTTCTTTAAGAAGCCCTCCTGTTCTCCACTCATTACCTGTATTAACTGCATCTGTTTGAACTCGTTACCTGTATAAAAGACACCTGTCCACACACTCAATCAAACAGACTCCAACCTCTCCACAATGGCCAAGACCAGAGAGCTGTGTAAGGACATCAGGGATAAAATTGTAGACCTGCAAAAGCCTGGGATGGGCTACAGGACAATAGGCAAGCAGCTTGGTGAGAAGGCAACAACTGTTGGCGCAATTATTAGAAAATGGAAGAAGTTCAAGATGACGGTCAATCACCCTCGGTCTGGGGCTCCATGCAAGATCTCACCTCGTGGGGAATCAATGATAATGAGGAAGGTGAGGGATCAGCCCAGAACTACATGGCAGGACCTGGTCAATGACCTGAAGAGAGCTGGGACCACAGTCTCAAAGAAAACCATTAGTAACACACTACGCCGTCATGGATTAAAATCCTGCAGCGCACGCAAGGTCCCCCTGCTCAAGCCAGCGCATGTCCAGGCCCGTCTGAAGTTTGCCAATGACCATCTGGATGATCCAGAGGAGGAATGGGAGAAGGTCATGTGTTCTGATGAGACAAAAATAGAGCTTTTTGGTCTGAACTCCACTCGCCGTGTTTGGAGGAAGAAGAAGGATGAGTACAACCCCAAGAACACCATCCCAACCGTGAAGCATGGAGGTGGAATCATCATTTTTTGGGGATGCTTTTCTGCAAAGGGGACAGGACGACTGCACCGTATTGAGGGGAGTATTGAAGATGAGCATTGAAGATGGGTCGTGGCTGGGTCTTCTAGCATGACAACGACCCGAAACACACAGCCAGGGCAACTAAGGAGTGGCTCCGTAAGAAGCATCTCAAGGTCCTGGAGTGGCCTAGCCAGTCTCCAGACCTGAACCCAATAGAAAATCTTTGGAGGGAGCTGAAAGTCCGTATTGCCCAGCGACAGCCCCGAAACCTGAAGGATCTGGAGAAGGTCTGTATGGAGGAGTGGGCCAAAATCCCTGCTGCAGTGTGTGCAAACCTGGTCAAGACCTACAGGAAACGTATGATCTCTGTAATTGCAAACAAAGGTTTCTGTACCAAATATTAAGTTCTGCTTTTCTGATGTATCAAATACTTATGTCATGCAATAAAATGCAAATTAATTACTTAAAAATCATTCAATGTGATTTTCTGGATTTTTGTTTTAGATTCCGTCTCTTACAGTTGAGTGTACCTATGATAGAAATTACAGACCTCTACATGCTTTGTAAGTAGAAAAACCTGCAAAATCGGCAGTGTATCCAATACTTGTTCTCCCCACTGTATATACACTGCTCAAAAAAATAAAGGGAACACTTAAACAACACAATGTAACTCCAAGTCAATCACACTTCTGTGAAATCAAACTGTCCACTTAGGAAGCAACACTGATTGACAATACATTTCACATGCTGTTGTGCAAATGGAATAGACAACAGGTGGAAATTATAGGCAATTAGCAAGACACCCCCAATAAAGGACGGGTTTTGCAGGTGGTGACCACAGACCACTTCTCAGTTCCTATGCTTCCTGGCTGATGTTTTGGTCACGTTTGAATGCTGGCGGTGCTTTCACTCTAGTGGTAGCATGAGACGGAGTCTACAACCCACACAAGTGGCTCAGGTAGTGCAGCACATCCAGGATGGCACATCAATGCGAGCTGTGGCAAGAAGGTTTGCTGTGTCTGTCAGCGTAGTGTCCAGAGCATGGAGGCGCTACCAGGAGACAGGCCAGTACATCAGGAGACGTGGAGGAGGCCGTAGGAGGGCAACAACCCAGCAGCAGGACTGCTACCTCCACCTTTGTGCAAGGAGGAGCAGGAGGAGCACTGCCAGAGCCCTGCAAAATGACCTCCAGCAGGCCACAAATGTGCATGTGTCTGCTCAAATGGTCAGAAACAGACTCCATGAGGGTGGTATGAGGGCCCGACGTCCACAGGTGGGGGTTGTGCTTACAGCCCAACACCATGCAGGACGTTTGGCATTTGCCAGAGAACACCAAGATTGGCAAATTCGCCACTGGCGCCCTGTGCTCTTCACAGATGAAAGCAGGTTCACACTGAGCACGTGACAGACGTGACAGAGTCTGGAGACGCTGTGGAGAACGTTCTGCTGCCTGCAACATCCTCCAGCATGACCGGTTTGGCGGTGGGTCAGTCATGGTGTGGGGTGGCATTTCTTTGGGGGGCCGCACAGCCCTCCATGTGCTCGCCAGAGGTAGCCTGACTGCCATTAGGTATCGAGATGAGATCCTCAGACCCCTTGTGAGACCATATGCTGGTGCGGTTGGCCCTGGGTTCCTCCTAATGTAAGACAATGCTAGACCTCATGTGGCTGGAGTGTGTCAGCAGTTCCTGCAAGAGGAAGGCATTGATGCTAAGGACTGGCCCGCCCGTTCCCCAGACCTGAATCCAATTGAGCACATCTGGGACATCATGTCTCGCTCCATCCACCAACGCCACGTTGCACCACAGACTGTCCAGGAGTTGGCGGATGCTTCCAGGTCTGGGAGGAGATCCCTCAGGAGACCATCCGCCACCTCATCAGGAGCATGCCCAGGCGTTGTAGGGAGGTCATACAGGCACGTGGAGGCCACACACACTACTGAGCCTCATTTTGACTTGTTTTAAGGACATTACATCAAAGTTGGATCAGCCTGTAGTGTGGTTTTCCACTTTAATTTCGAGGGTGACTCCAAATCCAGACCTCCATGGGTTGATACATTTGATTTCCATTGATAATTTTTGTGTGATTTTGTTGTCAGCACATTCAACTATGTAAAGAAAAAAGTATTTAATAAGATTATTTCATTCATTCAGATCTAGGATGTGTTATTTTAGTGTTCCCTTTATTTTTTTGAGCAGTGTATATATATACACTACCGATCAAAGATTTGGGGTCACTTAGAAATAAAATAACATCAAATTGATCAGAAATACAGTGTAGACATTGTTAATGTTGTAAATGGCTATTATAGCTGGAAATTGCTGTTTTTAATGGAATACATAGGTGTACAGAGGCCCATTATCAACAACCATCAGTCCTGTGTTCCAATGGCACGTTGTGTTTGCTAATCCAAGTTTATCATTTTAAAAGGCTAATTGATCATTAGAAAACCCTTTTGCAATTATGTTAGCACAGCTGAAAACTGTTGTGCTGATTAAAGAAGCAATAAAACTGGCCTTCTTGAGACTAGTTGAGTATCTGGAGCATCAGCAATTGTGGGAGTTCGATTACAGGCTCAAAATGGCCAGAAACAAAGAACTTTCTTCTGAAACTCGTCAGTCTATTCATGTTCTGAATGAAGGCTATTCCATGCGAGAAATTGCCAAGAAACTGAAGATCTCGTACAACGCGGTGTACTACTCCCTTCACAGAACAGCGCAAACTGGCTCTAACCAGAATAGAAAGAGGAGTGGGAGGCCCCAGTGCACAAATGAGCAAGAGGACAAATACATTAGAGTGTCTAGTTTGAGAAACAGACACCTCACAGGTCCTCAACTGGCAGCTTCCTTAAATAGTACCCGCAAAACACCAGTCTCAACGTCAACAGTGAAGAGGCGACTCCGGGATGCTGATCTTCTAGGCAGAGTTGCAAAGAAAAAGCCATATCAGACTGGCCAATAAAAATAAAATATTATGGGCAGTCTGAGATATTGCTTTTTCTTTGCAACTCTGCCTAGAAGGTCAGCATCCCGGTCAGGTTTTCCCATCTCCACAGAGGAATTCTGGAGCTCTGTCAGAGTGACCATCAGGTTCTTGGTCACCTCCCTGACCAAGGCCCTTCACCCCAGATTGCTCAGTTTGATGGTTCCAAACTTCTTCCATTTAAAAATGATGGAGGCCACTGTGTTCTTGGGGACCTTCAATTCTGCAGATATGTTTTGGACCCTTCCCCAGATCTGTGACTCGACACAATCCTGTCTCAGAGCTCTACGGACAATTCCTTCGACGTCATGTCTTGGGTTTTGCTCTGAAATGCACTGTCAACTGTGGGACTTTATATAGACAGGTGTGTGCCTTTCCAAATCATGTCCAATCAATTGAATTTACCACAGGTGGATTCCAATCAAGGTGTAGAAACATCTCAAGGTTGATCAATGGAAACAAGATGCACCTGAGCTCAATTTCGAGATTCATAGCAAAGGGTCTGAATACTTACGTAAATAAGGCATTTTCTGTTTTTATTTTTAATAGATTTGCAAAAATGTCTAAAAACCTGTTTTCACTTTGTTATTGTGTGTAGATCGATGAATATATATATATAATCCATTTTAGAAAATAGTATTTTATTTTTCCTTTATTTAACTAGGCAGTTCAGTTAAGAACAAATTCTTATTTACAATGACGGCCTACACCGGCCAAACACGGACGACGCTGGGCCAATTGTGCGCCGCCCTATGGGACTCCCAATCACGGCCGGTTGTGATACAGCCTGGAATCGAAACAGGGGGTCTGTAGTGACGCCTCAAGCACTGAGATGCAGTGCCTTAGACCGCTGAACCACTCAGAATAAGGCTGTAACGTAACAAAATGTCAAGGGGTCTGAATACTTTCCCAATTCACTGTATACATTGTGTATATATACAATGAACAAAAATATAAACGCAACATTTAAAGTGTTGGTCCCATGTTTCATGAGCTGAAATAAAAGATCCCAGAAAATTTCCAAACATTCAAAAAACTAATTTCTCTCAAATTGTGTGCAAATTTGTTTACATCCCTGGTAGTGAGCATTTCTTCTTTGCCAAGATAATCCATTCTCTTGAAAGGTGTGACATATTAAGAAGTTCATTAAACAGCATGATTGTCACGGATTCAGCCGAGGCTGCTCCTCCTCCTTGCTTGGGCAGGCTTCGGCGTTCGTCGTCCCTGGAGTACTAGCTGCTGCCGATCAATGTTTCAGTGTTTGTCTTGTTTGGTCTTTATTGTTTACACCTGTTTCCCATTATGTTGGATTGTATTCCCCATATTTACCCCTGTCTCTCATTTGGTTATTTTGTGTGTGATTGTTCGTTTGTCATTCCGGCAGTTTCTTGTATGTACGGGTCTTTGTGTTTTCCTCCCTGTTTTGGAGGTTTGTTGTTTTGTACGTTTATTTTACTGTGTTCAGTAAAGAACGTTGCCAGCCGCTCTGTGTCCTGCATTTGACTTCACTAACCGCATACACGTCGCTTGACAGAATCACACACCTAGACATGGAGTCAGCAGGAGCGGCGGTGCCAGATGGATCACTGGAGGAGCGCGTATCACAACAAGCGGCCATGATCCAGGCTCTTGGCACCGCCATGGAAGGGGTGATGAACACCTTGGAGCGTTGGGAAAGAGGAGGTTTGCCCACACCTCCTCCGAGGATACCACCACCATCAGCTATACCCATCGCCTCACCTCCGGAGTCCAGTGGGATTCGGCTCTCGCTCCCGAGGGCTTATGATGGCACCGCGGCCGGGTGTCAGGGTTTCCTGCTCCAAGTTGAACTCTACCTGGCAACCATCCACCCGGTGCCCTCGGGATACGAGAGCGTGTCCGCCCTCATCTCCTGTCTGTCCGGCAAGGCACTGGAGTGGGCCAACGCCGAGTGGGGGGAATAGACGCCGCTACAGTCAACTATGCGGAGTTCACCCGCCGCTTCAGGGCGGTGTTCGATCATCCCCCAGAGGGGAAGTCTGTTCCACCTCAGACAGGGGAAGAGGAGCTCGCAGGAGTTCGCACTGGACTTCCGGACTCTGGCTGCCAATGCGGGATGGAATGAGAGGGCCCTCATCGACCACTACAGGTGCAGCCTGAGGGAGGACGTGCGTCGGGAGTTGGCCTGCAGGGACACCAGCCGCAGAGGACACACTGCGGTTCGGTGCTGGGGAGGGTCTCCTAGGAATCGAGGCAGTAGGCCGCGCACTGATGAGTCATACCAGGTGAGTAAGCACCCAACTCACCCAGAGCTCTTTGTTGTACATATGTGTATTAAAGTTGTGTTTCCCGAGGTTTCTTCTCATTCCCAGCATAAGGCGCTAGTAGATTCAGGCGCAGCTGGGAATTTTATCGATCGCCGGTTCACGTATTGGTTAGGGATTCCTATTGTACCAGTTGATGTGCCCTTCCCCATCCATGCCCTAGATAGCCGCCCTTTGGGGTCGGGATTGATTAGGGAGGTCACAGCGCCACTTAAGATGAAGACGCAGGAGGGCCATGAGGAGATAATACAGTTGTATTTGATTGACTCTCCTGCGTTTCCCATGGTGTTGGGACTTCCCTGGTTAACATCTCATGACCCCAACATTTCATGGCAACAGAGGGCTCTCAAGGGATGGTCTGATCAGTGTGTCGGGCGGTGTGTAGGTGTTTCCGTAGGGGCAACGACAGTGGAAAGTCCGAACCAAATTCCCACCATGCACATTCCTCCTGAGTATGCCGATTTGGCACTCGCCTTCTGTAAAAAGAAGGCGACTCAATTACCACCTCATCGACAGGGGTATTGTGCGATAGACCTCCAGGTAGGCGCTGCGCTTCCTCGTAGTCATGTGTATCCCCTGTCTCAGGAGGAGACGGCAGCTATGGAGACATACGTCACCGAATCTCTGAGACAGGGATACATACGATCGTCCACTTCTCCTGCGTCCTCGAGTTTCTTTTTTGTGAAGAAGAAGGATGGGGGTTTACGCCCGTGTATTGATTACCGTGGTCTCAATCAGATTACCATCAAATACGGCTATCCTCTCCCTCTGATTGCTAGTATGACGGAGTCATTACACGGGGCGCGATTCTTCACAAAATTGGATCTCAGGAGCGCGTACAACCTGGTGCGCATTAGGGAGGGAGATGAGTGGAAGACAGCGTTCAGTACCACCTCGGGTCACTATGAGTACCTCGTCATGCCATACGGTTTAATGAATGCTCCTTCAGTCTTCCAATCATTTGTGGACAAGATTTTCCGGGATTTGCATGGACAGGGTGTAGTGGTGTACATTGATGACATTCTAATATACTCCGCTACACGAGCCGAGCATGTGTCCCTGGTGCGTCGGGTGCTGGGTAGACTGTTGGAGCATGACCTGTATGTGAAGGCGGAGAAATGTCTGTTCTTCCAGGAGTCCATCTCCTTCCTGGGACATCGTTGTCCGCGTCAGGGGTGAAGATGGAGATTGACCGCGTTTCAGCCGTGTGTAATTGGCAGACTCCCACCAAGGTGAAGGATGTGCAATGGTTTTTGGGTTTTGCCAATTACTACCGGAGGTTTATCCCTGGCTTTGGACAGGTAGCAGCTCCCATCACCTCCCTGCTAAGGGGGGGCCCGGTGCGTTTGCAGTGGTCGGCTGAGGCGGACAGGGCGTTTAGACATCTGAAGGACCTGTTCACCTCGGCTCCGGTGCTGGCACATCCGGATCCCTCTTTGGCGTTCCAAGTTGAGGTGGATGCGTCCGAGGCGGGGATCGGTGCTATACTGCCTCAGCGCTCTGGCACGCCTCCAAAAGTCTGCCCCTGTGCTTTCTATTCTAAGAAGCTCAGTCCGGCGGAACGCAATTATGACGTGGGGGACAGGGAGCTGCTAGCGGTGGTCCAAGCCCTGAAGGTGTGGAGGCATTGGCTTGAGGGGGCTAAACACCCTTTTCTCATTCTGACTGACCATCGTAACCTGGAGTACATCTGGGCAGCGAGGAGACTGAACCCTCGTCAGGCTAGGTGGGCCATGTTTCTTACCCGGTTTGTATTTAAGCTCTCTTATATACCAGGGTCACAGAACGCTAAGGCAGACGCCCTGTCCCGACGTTATGACACAGAGGAGAGGTCCATTGAGCCCACTCCCATACTTCCGGAGTCTTGTCTGGTGGCACCGGTGGTGTGGGAGGTCGATGCGGACATCGAGCGGGCGTTACGTGCCGACCCTACTCCCCCAGAGTGTCCAGAGGGACGGAGGTACGTGCCGCTCGAGGTCCGTGACCGACTGATTTATTGGGCTCACACGTCACCCTCCTCTGGTCATCCTGGTATTGGTCGGACAGTGCACTGCCTTAGTGGGAAGTACTGGTGGCCCACCTTAGCTAGGGACTTGAGGGTTTACGTTTCTTCCTGCTCGGTGTGCGCCCAGTGTAAGGCGCCTAGACACCTGCCCAGAGTCCGTGGTCTCACCTGTCGGTGGATTTTGTCACGGACCTTCCCCCCTCCCAGGGGAATACCACGATCTTGGTCGTTGTGGATCGGTTTTCTAAGGCCTGCCGTCTCATTCCTATGCCAGGTCTTCCTACAGCCCTACAAACGGCCGACGCCCTGTTTACTCACGTCTTCCGGCACTACGGGGTGCCTGAGGATATAGTGTCTGATCGGGGTCCCCAGTTCACCTCTAGAGTCTGGAGGGCGTTTATGGTACGTCTGGGGGTCTCGATTAGCCTTACCTCGGGTTTTCACCCTGAGAGTAATGGGCAGGAGGAGAGTAAACCAGGATGTGGGTAGGTTTCTGAGGTCCTATTGCCAGGACCGGCAGGAGGAGTGGTCGGGGTATATCCCCTGGGCAGAGATAGCCCAAAACTCACTCCGCCACTCCTCCACTCCTCCACTAATCTTACGCCTTTTCAGTGTGTGCTGGGTTATCAGCCGGTCCTGGCACCCTGGCATCAGAGCCAGATCAAAGCCCCTGCGGTGGTTGAGTGGTTTCGGCGCTCAGAGGAGACATGGAACGCTGCGCATATCCATCTGCAGCAGGCTATCAGACGGCATAAGGCGAGCGCCGATCGCCACCGCAGTGAGGCTCCGGTTTATGCACCGGGAGATTGGGTCTGGCTCTCAACCCGAAACCTGCCCCTTCGCCTGCCCTGCCGGAAGCTGGGTCGGCGGTTTGTGGGGCCATTTAAAGTCCTGAGGAGATTGAACGAGGTATGTTATAGGTTACAACTGCCCATTAATTACCGCATTAACCCCTCGTTCCATGTGTCTCTCCTCAGGCCGATGGTAGCTGGTCCACTCCAGGAGAATGAGATACGAGAGGCTCCTCCGCCCCCACTAGACATCGAGGGGGCTCCGGCGTACTCAGTCCGTTCCATCGTGGATTCGAGGCGTCGAATGGGGGGTCTGCAGTATCTCGTGGAGTGGGAGGGGTACGCTCCTGAGGAACGGTGCTGGGTCCCTAGGAGGGACATCCTAGATCCCTCCCTGTTGAGGGATTTCCACCGGAGTCTTCTGACTCGCCCTGCTCCGCGTCCTCCTGGCTGTCTCCGAGGCCGGGGTCGGCGCACGGCTGGAGCCGCGCGTCAAGGGGGGGGGGTACTGTCACGGATTCAGCCGAGGCTGCTCCTCCTCCTTGCTCGGGCAGGCTTCGTCGTTCGTCGTCCCCGGAGTACTAGCTGCTGCCGATCGATGTTTCGGTGTTTGTCTTGTTTGGTCTTTATTGTTTACACCTGTTTCCCATTATGTTGGATTGTATTCCCTATATTTACCCCTGTCTCTCATTTGGTTATTTTGTGTGTGATTGTTCGTTTGTCATTCCGGCAGTTTCTTGTATGTACGGGTCTTTGTGTTTTCCTCCCTGTTTTGGAGGTTTGTTGTTTTGTACGTTTATTTTACTGTGTTCAGTAAAGAACGTTGCCAGCCGCTCTGTGTCCTGCATTTGACTTCGCTAACCGCATACACGTCGCTTGACAATGATCATTACAAAGGTGCACTTTGTGCTGGGGACAATAAAAAGCCACTCTAAAATGTGCAGTTTTGTCCAATGTCGTTTTAGAGAATTTGGCAGTACGTCCAACCGGCCTCACAACTGCAGACCACATGTAACCACGCCAGCCCAGGAACTCCACATCCGGCTTCTTCACCTGCAGGATCGTCTGAGACCAGCCACCCGGACAGCTGAGGAAACTGTGGGTTTGCACAACCGTAGAATCTCGGCACAAACTGTCAGAAACCGTCTCAGGGACGCTCATCTGCGTGCTCGTCGTCCTCTCCAGGGTCTTGACCTGACTGCAGTTCGGCATCGTAACCAACTTCAGAGGGAAAATGCTCACCTTCGATGGCCACCGGCACGCTGGAGAAATGTGCTCTACACAGATTAATTTAGGTTTTAACTGTACTGGGCAGATGGGTTCCTGTGGGCCAGCGATATGCTGATGTCAACGGTGTGAACAGAGTCCCTCATGGTGGTTGTGGGGTTATGTTATGGGCAGGCATTAGCTACGGACAACGAACACAATTGCATTTTATCGATGGCAATTTGAATGCACAGAAATACCGTGACCAGATCGTGATGCCCATTGTCGTGCCATCACCTCATGTTTCACCATGATAATGCACGGCCCATGTCGCAAGGCTCTGTACACAATTCTTGGAAGCTGAAAATGTCCAACTTCTTCCATGGCTTGCATACTCACCAGACATTTCACCCATTGAGCATGTTTGGGATGCTCTGGATCGGACGCGTACGACAGCGTGTTCCAGTTCCAGCAACTTTGTAGGCCACAATCAACAGCCTGGTCAACTATGCGAAGAAGATGTCGCGCTGCATGAGGCGAATGGTGGTCACACCAGATACTGACTGGTTTTCTGATCCACGCCTCTAGCTTTAAAAAAAAGTTATCTGTGACCAACAGATGCATATCTGTATTCATGTGACATTTATAGATTAGGGCCTAATGAATTTATTTCAATTTACTGATTTCCTTATATGAACTGTAATTTAGTAAAATTGCCACACCCTGATCTGTTTCACCTGTCTTTGTGATTGTCTCCACCCCCCTCCAGGTGTCGCCCATCTTCCCCAGTGTATTATTACCTGTGTTCTCCGTTGCCAGTTCATTTTGTTACGTCAAGCCTACTAGCGTTTTCCCCCTTGCTCCTGTCTTTCGCAAGTTCTCCCGGTTTTGAACATTCTGCCTGCCCTGAACCTGAGCCTGCCTGCCGTTCTGTACCTTGTCACACCACCCTGGATTATTGACCTCTGCCTGCCCTGACCCTGAAACTGCCTGCCGTTCTGTACCTTTTGGACTCTGATCTGGATTACTGACCTCTGCCTGCCCTTGACCTGTCGTTTGCCTGCCCCCTGTTTTTGTGAAAAATTTGTTACTTCAACACTGTCTCCATCTGGGTCTTCTCCTGAAAACGTGATAGTACGAACTGGCCATGGCTGACCCAGCAGACTCGGACCAGCTCCGCAACGCTATCTTAGAGCGGTCCGAGGGGAAGGAGGAGGGCTGCAGCTCGATGATGAGCGAACACTGAGCTAGAAATGCCCAAAAGGTTCCTGACTCTCCAGCGAAGGGTTCCGGGGGAGGTAAGCGGGGAATGGTCAAAACTGGGTAAACTAGAAAACAGGAACTTGAGAAAGACATGATCAAGGGGAAAAACGCTGGTAGGCTTGACAAAACAAAACAAACTGGCAACAAACAAAGAACACAGGTATAAATATAATGGGGAAGATGGGCGACACCTGGAGGGGGGTGGAGACAATCACAAAGACAGGTGAAACAGATCAGGGTGTGACAAATCTTTTAAATTGTTGCATTTCTATAATTTGTTCAATATACATACAGTTGAGGTCGGAAATACATACAGTTGAGGTTACAAACACCTTAGCCAATACATTTAAACTCAGTTTTTCACAATTCCTGACGTTTAATCCTAGTAAAAATTCCCTGTCTTAGGTCAGTTAGGATCACCACTTTATTTTAAGAATGTGAGATGTCAGAATAATAGTAGAGAGAGATTTATTTCAGCTTTTATTTCTTGGCAAAGCCAAGGAATCGCTGCACCTCCTTAACCGTGGTTGGAGTCGGCCAATTACGCACGGCTGAAATGCGATCTCCCTCCATCTCCACACCTGAGGTGGTAATGCAGTATCCGAGGAAGGAGACGGACTGCTGGAAAAACATACACTTCTCTGCCTTGGCATAAAGGTCATTTTCCAACAGTCTGGCCAGCACTTTGCGAACCAGGGACACATGCTCGGTGCGAGTAGCGGAATACACCAGGATGTCATCGATGTAGACCACTACACCGCGACCAAGCATGTCCCGAAACACCTCGTTCACAAAGGACTGGAAGACGGATGGAGCATTCATCAAACCGTAGGGCATCACCAGGTATTCATAATGCCCCGTGGTTGTGCTGAATGCCGTCTTTCACTCATCCCCTTCCCGAACACGCACCAGGTTGTATGCACTCCTGAGATCTAGCTTTGTGAAGAAGCGCGTCCCATGCATTGACTCGATCACTGAAGGAATGAGGGGGGGAGGATAACTAAATCTAATCATCTCCTTGTTCAGTGATCAATAATCAATGCACGGGCGCAGACCGCCGTCTTTCTTCTTCACATAGAAGAAACTCGAGAAGGCAGGTGAAGTGGAGGGACGTATGTACCCCTGGCCCAGGGACTCAGAGAGGTATGTTTTGTGACGTCACGAGAGGCTACACAGCTTTCAGCGGGATTGCTCAAGTAGTGCAAGGAGACAAGGTTCAAACAAAACAAGGATTTTATTCTAGGTCTTGGGAAATTAACGAAAATATAACAAAATTCTGTTCTCTTGTGGCTCTTTAAGGGTTAACAGTTCAGGGATGTCTCTTCCACATCCAAAATCATAATTCTCACTCGCTCAGATAACTTTTCCCCAGCCTTACTGTAGTCCACGTTGCAGCTAGTGGCCAACCCAGCAAAAAGTCCTTCCAAATGTCTCTCACGTATTTCCACAGGTGCATATATCCAAAGGTGAGTATTTCCCAAAGGTAAGTATCTCCAAATCCTTATATTCCTCATGGAAGTGGACGTGCAGCACTCTTGTCCTCCAGAGAGCCCAGGTTGGAGACTGTGTTTCTTCACACCCCCCCCACACTCCCTCAGTGTGTCTCTTCCCTTCCCAAACCTTCAGCTCATCAGCTCCTCATTTGTTTCAGCTGCGTGGGAAGATTGGCCATAGAGGGGTGGAGTTCCCGACCATACCAGCAGATGGAGCCATAGCTGTCTGGGTTTGCAGCCATCTCAGGGGGATGTAACGTCCCTCCAGGACACAGCCTCTCGTGACATCACAGTTTCCATAGCCTTCGTTTCAGCCTGCGACAGGGGGTACACATGACTCCTGGGGGGTACAGCGTCTACCCGAAGGTCTATCGTGCAATCCCCCGCCCGATGAGGTGGTAATTTAGTAGCACGCGCCTTGGAAAACGCGTGTGCCAAATCGAGGTATTCGGGGGGAATGCGCACGGTGGAGGTACCGTCTGGACTTTCCACCGTGGTTGCACCAACGGAAACATCTAGACACCTACCCTGACATTCACGCGACCACCCCATGAGAGCCCTATGCGGCCAGGAGAAGGTGGGGTTGTGGAGTGCTAGCCAAGGGATACCTAATACCAAAGGGAAAGCAGGAGATTCAATAATAGAAAAAATAACCTGCTCACAATGAGTGTCCTGGGTGATCATGGTGACCGGTATAGTGACTTCTGTAACAAACCCGGACCCTAATAGTCGACTATCAAGTGCTCTGAAAGGGAGTGGAATGGAGAGGGGAACCAATCAAATGCCTTGACGGCGTGCGAATGCCCTGTCCAAAAAGTTCCCTGCTCCGCCTGAATCAACTAGCGCCTTACACTGGGGAACTACCATGTGATCGGGAAAGTGGATAGGTAGGGTACAATGCACAACAGAGGGCTCTGAACAAGTGTTGGTGTTCGATACCTGGGGTGATGCGTGAGTGCCCTGCCTGCCACCTCCCGGCCCAAAAGAACGTTGACTACGATGTGTGGTGGACTGTCCCTTCGTGCCACCAGAGTGGCACTGTCGCTGTCCTCCTCCGCTCTCTCGGCCGGCAGCTCCACCCAGCTCCATCGGCTCGGGATCCGAGTCGTCCGGGGTGGAAATGGGCAGACCCCTACCAGGACGTCCTCTGGCTGCCAGCAGGTTGTCCAAACGAATGGCCATGTCCACCAGTTTATCGAAGGACAACATGGTGTCCCGGCAGGCTAGCTCCCGTCGGACGTCCTCCCACAGATGGCACCCGAAATGGTCGATCAGGGCCCGCTCGTTCCACCCGGACCCTGCTGCCAGCGTCCGAAACTCCAACACGAAGTCCTGCGCGGTCCTCGTCCCCTGCCTCAGGGGGACAAGCCGCTCAGCCGCCTCTCGACCGTCGGGCGCGAGATCGAAGACCGCCCGAAAGAGGCGAGCGAACTCCCTGTAGTCCTCCAATGCGGCTCCTCCATCGTTCCACACCGCGTTGGCCCACTCCAGGGCTTTCCCACAGAGGCAGGAAAGAGGACAGACACCTTCTCCCGCTCCGATGGCGCCGGTCTGATGCTGGCGAAGTAAAGCTCCAATTGGCGCTCCCATCAAACGCTTGTGGTCGGGATATCTGGATCCCTCCGGGTGCTGGGGTGTAGATGGCTGGATCCGGTTGGCCAGCTGGTCTCGACAGATCGGGTGCTCTCCTCTCCAGGCGTTGGATGACCTGAAGAACCCGATCCATCGCTTCCCCCAAGCTGGCCAGCATCGTGGAATGCTCCTGGACCCGTGCCACGACTCCAGGCATGCGCTCTTCTCCCGCTGACTCCATAACGGGTGGGTGATTCTGTGGTGAGTGTGGTGAAAGGAGTCAGGCGCTCCAATAGCGATCAACGAAACAGGCACAGGGGAAACAAACATCCCTGGCAATTACACTGTAACGGAAACCAATAATATACAGTGGGGAGAACAAGTATTTGATACACTGCCGATTTTGCAGGTTTTCCTACTTACAAAGCACGTAGAGGTCTGTAATTTTTATCATAGGTACACTTCAACTGTGAGAGACAGAATCTAAAATAAAAATCCAGAAAATCACATTGTATGATTTGTAAGTAATTAATTTGCATTTTATTGCATGACATAAGTATTTGATACATCAGAAAAGCAGAATTTAATATTTGGTACAGAAACCTTTGTTTGCAATTACAGAGATCATACGTTTCCTGTAGGTCTTGACCAGGTTTGCACACACTGCAGCAGGGATTTTGGCCCACTCCTCCATACAGACCTTCTCCAGATCCTTCAGGTTTCGGGGCTGTCGCTGGGCAATACGGACTTTCAGCTCCCTCCAAAGATTTTCTATTGGGTTCAGGTCTGGAGACTGGCTAGGCCACTCCAGGACCTTGAGATGCTTCTTACGGAGCCACTCCTTAGTTGCTCTGGCTGTGTGTTTCGGGTCGTTGTCATGCTGGAAGACCCAGCCACAACCCATCTTCAATGCTCTTACTGAGGGAAGGATGTTGTTGGCCAAGATCTCGCGATACATGGCCCCATCCATCCTCCCCTCAATATGGTGCAGTCGTCCTGTCCCCTTTGCAGAAAAGCATCCCCAAAGAATGATGTTTCCACCTCCATGCTTCACGGTTGGGATGGTGTTCTTGGGGTTGTACTCATCCTTCTTCTTCCTCCAAACACGGCGAGTGGAGTTTAGACCAAAAAGCTCTATTTTTGTCTCATCAGACCACATGACCTTATCCTATTCCTCCTCTGGATCATCCAGATGGTCATTGGCAAACTTCAGATGGGCCTGGACATGCGCTGGCTTGAGCAGGGGGACCTTGCGTGCGCTGCAGGATTTTAATCCATGACGGCGTAGTGTGTTACTAATGGTTTTCTTTGAGACTGTGGTCCCAGCTCTCTTCAGGTCATTGACCAGGTCCTGCCGTGTAGTTCTGGGCTGATCCCTCACCTTCCTCATTATCATTGATTCCCCACGAGGTGAGATCTTGCATGGAGCCCCAGACCGAGGGTGATTGACCGTCATCTTGAACATCTTCCATTTTCTAATAATTGCGCCAACAGTTGTTGCCTTCTCACCAAGCTGCTTGCCTATTGTCCTGTAGCCCATCCCAGCCTTGTGCAGGTCTACAATTTTATCCCTGATGTCCTTACACAGCTCTCTGGACTTGGCCATTGTGGAGATGTTGGAGTCTGTTTGATTGAGTGTGTGGACAGGTGTCTTTTATACAGGTAACAAGTTCAAACAGGTGCAGTTAATACAGGTAATGAGTGGAGAACAGGAGGGCTTCTTAAAGAAAAACTAACAGGTCTGTGAGAGCCGGAATTCTTACTGGTTGGTAGGTGATCAAATACTTATGTCATGCAATAAAATGCAAATTAATTACTTAAAAATCATACAATGTGATTTTCTGGATTTTTGTTTTAGATTCCATCTCTCACAGTTGAAGTGTACCTATGATAAAAATTACAGACCTCTACATGCTTTGTAAGTAGGAAAACCTGCAAAATCGGCAGTATATCAAATTCTTGTTCTCCCCACTGTATAGGCACAGGGGAAAAATATACCCTGGCAACACAATGATATGAGTAGCTCCACCGAGCTACATACTCTCACAATTAACAATCACCCACAAGGACAAGGGGGCAGAGGGAACACTTATACACAGACTAATTAGGGGATTAGAACCAGGTGTGTGTGATTGACAAGACAATTGTGATGATAATTGGGGCGGCAGTGGTTAGTACTCGGGTGACGACGAGCGCCGAAGCCTGCCCGAACAAGGAGGGGAGGCAGCCTCGGCCGAAGTCGTAACACTTGTGTGCTATTGTTTGTACAGATGAAGGTGGTACCTTCAGGCATTTGGAAATTGCTCCCAATGAGGTCTTGGCTGATTTCTTTTGATTTTTCCCATGATGTCAAGCAAAGACGCACTGAATTTGAAGGTAGGCCTTGAAATACATCCACAGGTACACCTCCAATTGACTCAAATGATGTCAGTTAGCCTATCAGAAGCTTCTAAAGCCATGACATCATTTTCTGGAATTTTCCAAGCTGTTTAAAGGCACAGTCAACTTAATGTAAACTTCTGACCCACTGGAATTGTGATACAGTGAGTTATAAATTAAATAATCTGTCTGTAAACAATTGTTGGAAAAATTACTTGTGTCATGCACAAAGTAGATGTCCTAACCGACTTGCCAAAACTATAGTTTGTTAACAAGAAATTTGTGGAGTGGTTGAAAGACGAGTTTTAATGACTCCAACCTAAGTGTATGTACACTTCCGACTCCAACTGTATATTACCTTTATTTTGACAGGAAAGTAATACAGATGATCCCTGCACAAATACATCAAACACATACAAAATACAAAACATATTAAGAAAAACAGACACATTTATCAACATAGGTTACTCTGAACTGACCAAGGGGGACCAGAACATCTAATTTCAGAGAGCTCTGTAGGTTGTTCAAAACGAAAAGCAGCTTTACCCAACTCCGTGGAGACCGAATGGGCCTCCAGTATTATCCAAGCGTGAGACTGGGTTTGGTAATTTGTAAGTCTAAATTGAATTAATGATGATAGATACATAGGAAGTTTCTGCTTGTAGATAAACATATTTATTGTGGCCACAGAATGCCATATTACAGGCTACTAAAGTGCATGTTGGTGTGTGCATCTATGCGCATGTGCTTTCTATATGTGTTTCTCGCCCCCTGCGAGAGTATTTAAGTCCATGACTTTCCCTCTAAGTGACCCAGTTCCTCTCGCCTCCTGCCTCCTGCCTCCTGCCTCCTGCCTCCTGCCTCCTTGGCAATCTAATTCTACCTGTGGTGGGATGTGGGTGGTGGGTATCGTAGCATATTAGCATTCTGCTGATCAACACTAAGAGAAGCCGGACAATCCACTTAACGAGGGAAAGAGACTGTAGCGCAGCTCCTCAACGGCAGATAACATCAAACAGGTACAGGGAGGTCACAGCATGGGGTGGCCACAGCCAAGCAGCAGTCATTCCGCTACAGACAAACTACATAGAGGTTTACGCTATGAAAAGAGAGAGAGAACACACACTTTCCTTTATCCTTTATCCCTCCTTCCTTTAGATGTGTTGGTTGGAAGTTGTAACTGTGTGGTCAGACTGATAGGCCTTCATGAGCATACTGTAAATGAGTAAACACGCATGTAGGCCTGGGCCATGCGATTCCACTACACTAGACAACTATACCGTCTCGCTTTTACTCCTGTCTTTCGGGTCCATCTATCTCCATACGCCTCTCCTCCATGTTCATCATCACTCATTCATCTGTTTTATGAAACCCCCCAACCAACCCAACAACCTCTCCCTCAACGTGACCATGACAAAGGAGATGATTGTGGACTACAGGAAAAAAAAGAGGACTGAGCATGCCCCCATTCTCATCGACGGGGCTGTAGTGGAACAGGTTGAGAGCTTCAAGTTCCTTGGTGTCCACATCACCAACAAACTATCATGGTCCAAACACACCAAGACAGTCGTGAAGACGGCACGACAAAGCCTATTCCCCCTCAGGAGACTGAAAAGATTTGGCATGGGTCCTCAGATCCTCAAAAAGTTCTACAGCTGCACCATCGAGAGCATCCTGACTGGTTGCATCACCGCCTGGTATGGCAACTGCTCGGCCTCCGACCGCAAGGCACTACAGAGGGTAGTGCGTACGGCCCAGTACATCACTGGGGCCAAGCTTCCTGCCATCCAGGACCTCTATACCAGGCGGTGTCAGAGGAAGGCCCTAAAAATTGTCAAAGACTCCAGCCACCCTAGTCATAGACTGTTCTCTCTGCTACCGCACGGCAAGCGGTACCGGAGTGCCAAGTCTAGGTCCAAAAGGCTTCTCAACAGCTTCTACCCCCAAGCCATAAGACTCCTGAACAGCTGATCATGGCTACCCTGGACTATTTGCATTGCCCCCCCACCCCCACCCCATCTTTTTACGCTGCTGCTACTCTGTTAATTATTTATGCATAGACACTTTAACTCTACCCACATGTACATATTACCTCAACTACCTCAACTAGCCGGTGCCCCCGCACATTGACTCTGCAACGGTACCCCCCTGTATATAGCCTCCCTACTGTTATTTTATTTTACTTCTGCTCTTTTTTTCTCAACACTTTTTTGTTGTTGTTGTTTTATGTTACTTTTTTATTAAGAAATAAATGCATTGTTGGTTAAGGGCTGTAAGTAAGCATTCCACGGTAATGTCTACACCTGTTGTATTCGGCGCATGTGGCAAATACAATTTGATTTGATTTGATTTGAAACCCTAGATAGAGCAGCTAGCCAACGCTATTGTTCAAATGAGAGGTCTGCTCAAAAAGTGTTATTGCAAATGCATGAGAATTCAAATGGGAACAACCTCCTCCAGCTTTCTTATAGCTACAGCAATACCACCGTGATCTACAGGACAGTCAAGTTAATCAAGTCTGTCTTTGTCCCTGCAGGTGCTCAACATTTTAATAGCATTATTACCCTATCATAACAAACACACCATATTCCCTGGCCATTTTAATGCTTTATGGCATCATTACGTTGTGGTGTCACAGCCATGTGCATGTTGGCCTTTTCTCTTCTAGCTTCCTGGCTCCTGCCAGTGCCCTGAGTGTATTCACTGATTGTAGTAATTAAGATATCCGCTGGATGGACTTTAACTGTGACTGGAGCTAATAGGCAACAAATATATAAAAGCTATAAACTAATGGTGTGAGTAATTAAGCATCGCTGCGTTTAGACGCATGATGGAGCAGCAGCCGGCAGTAGGACACACTGGAGCACAGCAGAAATGTGGTAGTGTGTGTGTGTGTGTGTCTGTGTGCGTGTGTGTATGTGTTTGTGCATGTGTGTGTTTGTGTTATTTGTTTTAATGTAATATCCAGAGTGTATCAGTGTTTGTATTATGTCATTTACAATACAAAGAAAATACAAAATATGGTTAGATTGCTGGACGGGAAAAGGGTGTTTACAAATTGAAGATAGCTAGTAATTTTATATAACGCAAAAAGTATCATTCATTCATCAGATTCAAACATCATATTGTTTTCTAAAGCTATACTAACCTAAATGAAAGCTATGCACAAAAATAAACACTTTCAGACGACCTGTTCTGTTTCTATTAAAACATCCACTACCGTAGTTCCTTGACACAAACAGAACAAAACTTGATAATTCAACAAAGTGAATCTACATGCATTACAGTGTCCTTGGGGGGGGATCACAACTATGGTGGACAAGTTCAGAATTACACATCAAGCCAATTCATGAGATGGATTTGTTGTAAGTTCAAGTGTCCATGTTGCATTGAAAAGGTCATGAATGGGGCCGTGTCTCCCTAAAGTTCCCTTGCCTACGGTGCCAATCTGAATGCTGATGAGGGCTTCTGATAGATTGATGCATAACAGCCTGGAACATGCATACAACACCAACACTTTGCAACGTCAATTCTTTTTAAAGCTCTGTTGTCTTAATTCCAAAGTAAACCAGCTATAGCTAGTAGTCGTGTTATGCCTCACCTTACCGCCACCACCTTTGGATTACCTGGGAGATCTGGATTGTTGGCTAGTGGGAATAAGTTCTAGTATTCAAGTGGAAATGACAGAAAACCATGAATAGTACTATAAACATGAATAGTATTATATATGCTTTGTAAAAAGGGAGCATTAAGACATTTTGTTTGTGGCCTTTTCTGTTCAGCACATACAGCATCTGCATGACAAAAAAAACAACATTCTGTCACCTTTAGGCCATTCCTTGACCCTCATATCCTATATCTATCTATCACGATATCCTGATATCTCCTCTCCGTCCTCTCCCTCCTCTTCCCCAGGCAGTTGTTCCCTGTGCTGCTGTCAGAGTGTAGCATGTGTTGCCTTTGGGGTAAAAAGGGCAAAGGGAGAAAATATTATGTCCTCGCCCCATTATCAGCTTTGTGAATATTAAAGTGTCTGGCTACATCGTAAGGGTTACTTTGATTGCTATCTTAACCTTTGACTACACTATAAGGCAGTCGACTCCACTGTACCCATATTGGAGGCCTGGAATTTAATTCTGAAATGATTCGGGATAATAAGCAAGATGGATAATGTATGCATGAAGGATATTACGTTTGGGCTAAATGCAGTTGGGGCCAGCAGAGCTATTGGAGTTGAATAATCACACTGAGTTATAATCTGTATGATAGAAATACCCTACTGTCACAGCTAGGATAGTAACTCTTAAATCAAGCCAGGAAGAGAAGGGAGCGATGGAGGGAATTGAGAGCGAGGCAGGCCAAAGGCGCTCTGCGATGCTCTTTAGCAAAAACTTTCATTAGTGGCTGATGTCCTTTTGTTCCCTGCCACACCTTCCCCCTCTCCCCCTCCTCCTCCCCCCTCCCCTTCCTCTTCCTTTCCATACACCACACACATCGGCACACCATTTCTAATTTCTCACCTAGGTAGCCATTGTGTCAGAGAAGAGAGAAACACCCTAATTGTACACAAAGACCCCGAGAGGACTTGTCAAGATGGGACATCTCTCATCAATAAATCCACAAGGATTAAGATCAACAGGCGATTGGGATAAGGCCCAGGGTTCAACATGAAGGTCTCTGAGAGGAGTAGGATGAAAGGTGGTTCGGGTTCCTCATTGGTCATAGGTCCAAACCAATTGGAGCACTAGCATACAATTAATGGTGCAATCTTTGAGCACTGGTATACAATTAAGAAATAACATTTTGCTTTATGTTTTATTTCATTTCTATTTGATGACTTTATGTTACAAAACAGGAAGACAGTAGTGCAATCGTTAAATTGTGTATTATACAGTATATTTACCAATGTAGAAGAAGGATGTGTCAGGGATTAAATAAAGAAAAAACATTCAAAACAATTGCAGTTAAAACTGGTCAAATGTAATATCAAAGATAGCAGAAGCAAAAATAAAATAAACATAACCATAATGCTTAGCTTGCCTAATAAATCATACTAACGCCATAAGACTCCAGATCGAGACATGCTGCAGAGAGACAGTTTTTAAATTAAAGCTAAACATCAAACATACGTTGTGATTCTTCCGGGAATTTGCATAATAATTTCATATTTTCTTTTGGTTGGGTTGGTATCCCCTTGTTTAAAGCCTGCTGTTGATTTTGCCAGAACAAATAACTATCATCAGCCATTGTGGTTAGAGTTGCTGTAAGGAGCAGTCATTGGGTAATCCTATCTAATAGCGTTGAAGAGGGGACAGAGAACCAGGAAGCTGTGATTACCTGTAGTTATATCAGAGCAAACTGAGCAAACGCAACACACACAATACCCTCTAACACGGTGGAAAAGTGAACTAATAATGTATTGGATTGTTCTCACTGTTCTCTCAAAGGCAAGTTGCATGTTATAGTCTAAATTATCAAAATAAAATGCAATGAAATTCAAATAGTGAATATTAATCAGATGACTAATTTGATGATTAATTTGATAACTGCTTCGATCATTTCGACTTCTCCAACTGGGTGTAAATTATTTCCACAGATAGACCTCCCAATACCAACATAGGCAACCAATCGGTCCAGCATGGCCCTTGTGTTAACATCCCTGGCTACAATCTGATTCCTAAAGGCTGATTCCAAGTTGGAATTTCCACCTTTGATTCGCTCTTTCTAAAATTCTCCCACTTTTCCCCCAGTTCCTTTTCTCTCTCTTTCCATCTCTCACCCTCTTTCCTTTTGTTCTCCTGGAGCCTATTTATCACAGTGTGAAGGTTGAAAGAGATATTATTAATCCTGCAGAATGAAGGCAGGGTTAGCGACATGGATCGCATTGTGAGAGGGGTAATGATAGGAAGACGTGCTTGGCCAGTGGCCTGTGCTGGCTTGATGAATGGGGAGCAGGGCAAAGTGAGTGGTGCTGGGTGGCAGCCCACTGGGCCATGCAATTTCTAGATGGAGATTTAGGGAGAATTTGAGTTTTTTGGAAATGATGTGAGTTTTGCATAATATCTACATGTCTGTGATAACTGGTCACTTAAGCTTATTATCATAATGAACAAATGTGTCATTACCACAATTGTTTTGTTTTAAACTGCTTGGTAAAAACGTATTTCAAATGTAGCAGTTATGGTGATATAAACATGCATTATTTATATAGTCACTATTTGTAATTTTCCAGTAAAACAGTGTAGACTAGTCGAGCTGTTCTGATGTTGAGCCACTTGACACATTTCCTTCAGGAGATGACATGATGGTTGAATACTCTGGCCTTTTAAGTACACTGTCATGCAGTGACATACCATGCTGCAGAAGATGACAGGCCTGACAATGCAACAACCCAATCAAGCCAGCTCTATTACTCTGTCATCTCCGTAAAGCAGCTCCACTAAGGCAGAGAGAGAGAGGAGAGCAGCAGAGACAAGAGCACTCCAATACAGGAAGAGCATTCTCACATTCCCTGAAAATCTACTAGTCTCTACAGTAAATGTATGAACCAGTATTTTCTATACTTGTGATAATCGGAATTTGCACGGCAACTTGTATTTCAACGCAGGCCTTTTATAAATCAAATAAATATATACAATTAGTAAATCACTACATCTGACTGTGAGAGTAAATGTGATTATTAGAGAACAATTAGCAATCGACTCAGACTCACCAAATAGATTATTCGACCCATTGCCTCCACCCTGTCTTGAAACAATAATAAAGCAATAAGATTAGCAGGCATAGACCTAATATCCCTCTATATCTCATTATAGTATTATTCTCTGACAGGTCTAATTGAAAAACATTAAATCACAAACACCCATGAGGAGGGAAAATACCATGCTAACAAACCATAGTCCAGAGGGCTAATAGGAAGAAATGTATAGATTGAAATAGTAGGTTACATATAGATCAAACATCTACATTTAGGCCCGAGAATCGGCTGGAGGTCCTAGTGGACAGCTGGACGATGTGTGCCCACTGCCCACAACCTCTGACCCCTGTCAACTTTTGTCTTGGGAACGCTTTTTTGGAAGGGGAATTCTTCTATAGCCACTGTCCCTTCATCTTTACATTCTGCTATATACACTGCATTGCTCATGGAGATGGTCCCATACTAAGATCGTTGTCATTGTGGTTTAGGAATGATTTTACCGGCCTGTCACATCCCACTGGGTACACCATGTCATGTCAACGTGGATAATTGGGTAATATTTGGTTGAGACATTGATCAATGAGATCAAATCAAATTTTATTTGTCACATGCTTCGTAAATGTAATTAATGCTCAGGGAGAAAAAGGTGTCGATTCACACACAGAGCACGACAAGTGTTTATTTCGCCTTCGCAGAAGGCAGGAATCGTGGTCACAGGCAGGCAATGGTCATACACAGGTAGGCAAACAGGCAGGAGAATCAAAAACTAGGACTGAAGGCTATAACTGGTTCTCACAAACGAGCTAGGAAAAGGCTTGGAGTCAAAATGAACAATACCTCACAAGGCACAAACAGAATGAACTGAACTAAATAAGGAGCTGATGAGACCCGGTGAGTAACTAACACAGGTGAAATCAATGAACAAAAATGAAAGACAGTGCTACGTTCAAGAACACAAAGAAACAGGGCTACGTTCAAGAACACAAGGTGAACTAAGAAAATAAATACAGAACCTTACAGTAAACAACAGTTGTAGACTATCAGTGAAATGCTTACTTATGGGCCCTTCCCAACAATGCAGAGAGAAAGAAAATATAGACATAATAGTAATAACACGTAACAATAAAAGTAATAATAAATACACAATGAGTAACGATAACTTGACTATATAGACGGGGTACCAGTACTGAGTCGATGTGCAGGGTTATGAGGTAATTGAGGTAGATATGTACATATAACTAGGAATAAAGTGACTAGGCAACAGGATAGATAATAAACAGTAGCAGGAGAGTATGTGATGAGTCAAAAAAGTTAGTGCAAAAAGGGTAAATGCACACAGTCTTATGACTTGGGGGTAGAAGCTGTCCAGGGTCTTGTTGGTTCCAGATTTAGTCCATTGGTACCGCTTGCCATGCGGTAGCAGAGAGAACAGAATATTACTTAAGTGGCTGGAGCCTTCCTCTGACACCGCCTGGTATAGAGGTCCTGGATAGCAGGGAGCTCGTCAGGGAGATGGCAGGGAGATTACAACGTACAGTGCCTTCGGAAATGATTCAGACCCCTTGTCTTTTTCCACATTTTGTTACGTTACACATTTATTCTAAAATTGATTAAATAAATAAAAATCCTCAGCAATCTACACACAATACCCCATAATGACAAAGCGAAAACAGGTTTTTAGACGTATTTGCAAATGTATTAAAAATAAAAAACAGAAATACCGTACATACATAAGTATTCAGACCCTTTGCTATGAGACTCGAAATTGAGCTCAGGTGCATCCTGTTTCCATTGATCATCATTGAGATGTTTCTACAACTTGATTGGAGTCCACCTGTGGTAAATTCAATTGATTGGACATAATTTGGAAAGGCACACACCTGTCTATATAAGGTCCCACAGTTGACAGTGCATGTCCGAGCAAAAACCATGCCATTAGGTCGAAAGAGATTTATCCTTAGAGCTCCAAGACAGGATTGTGTCGAGGCACAGATCTGGGGAAGGGTACCAAAAACTTGAACACAGTGGCCTCCATCATTCTTAAATGGAAGAAGTTTGGAACCACCAACACTCTTCCTAGAGCTGTCCACCCCGCCAAACTGAGCAATCGGGGTTGAAGGGCCTTGGTCAGGGAGGTGACCAAGAACCCAATGGTCACTCTGACAGAGCACTAGAGTTCCTCTGTGGAGATGGGAGCACCTTCCAGAAGGACAACTATCTCTGCAGCACTCCACCTATCAGGCCTTTATGGTAGAGTGGCCAGACGGAAGCCACTCCTCAGTAAAAGGCACATGACAGCCTTCTTGGAGTTTGCCAAAAGGCACCTAAAGACTCTCAGACCATGAGAAACAAGATTCTCTGTTCTGATGAAACCAAGATACAGGTGTGCCAAGCTTTTAGTGTCATACCCAAGAAGACTTGAGGCTGTAATCACTGCCAAAGGTGCTTCAACAAAGTACTGAGTAAAGGGTCTGAATACTCATGTAAATGTAATTTTTCCATTAAAAAAATAAAATAAATTAGCTAACATTTCTAACAACTTGTTTTTGCTTTGTCATGATGGGGTATTGTATGTAGATTGATGAGGGGGAAAAAACAATTTAATCAATTTTAGAATAAGGCTATAACCTAACAAAATGTGGAAAAAGTAAAGGGGTCTGAATACTTTCTGAAGGCACTCAAAAAGACAGCCAAAAATGTTGCTGAATGTCCAATGAGCAATCACTATGCTTTCAACCATTTAAAAGCACTGCAAAGTCCAAATGGGAATACAATGTCAGATATTTTGTTTATTTATACAACAGATTAATGTGTTACTTATCACTGTGCTTCATCTAATAGCAGAACCAAATGACCTGGATTGCAGTTGAGATTACATTTAAAGTACATGGTGCAAGTGATGAATCCAGTTCGATATCCTGCGCAGATTATTACAGCAATTGTGAAGATCTCCACAGACCTGCGACGACCTATGCATTCTATCAACATGCATTTAAGATGACTTAAGAAGACATTTATAATTACAGTAACCTCAAAATGTGGCAATGGATGTGTTACTCATTTTAAGGTTGAATGTTACATTAGTTAGCCTTAACTTTAGGCTTTTTACTGTATTACAAAAGTAATATAGAATTGTGTTTGGTTGACAATGGAACCAAATATTAACAGTTAAAGGAGATGTATCTACTGCTTGGATAGTTCCATCTGAGCAACTGGCTTATGCCCATTCTTTAGCTTTTATTTTTGGTTGAGTTGGAGACGTGAATCCAACATATAATTTGTTAACATGTCGACAAGTTAATAGGTTATTTATTGTATTTAAAAAGTGATATTAAAATGGGTTTGGTTGTCAACTGAACCAAATATCAACATTTGAAGAAGATTTATTTCTGCTTGTATAGTTCCATCTGTGCCACTGTCTGGCTTTAATTCCAGTTTGTCTACAAATTAATCATTGATATGTTAAATTCACGTCTCCATCTCAACCAAAAATCTAAGTTAAGGAATAGGACAAAATCAAATCAGGAAGATACATCTCCTTCAAATGTTGATATTTGGTTGCGTTGACTACCAAACACAATTCAATATCACTAAATATCATAACATTTTAAATCAACCAGAGCTTGAAACCCTAGGCCTATGTATTGCCTATTTTTAATTGAATCCTGGGTTGAATGTTGAATTGAAACAATAGCTGTTGATTACTTTGCAAATGCTATATACTGTAGTTCTAAATCACATCATTGAGGATATATGAATGATAGAGTATGGTCACACTTCATTTGCTCTGTTAAACCCATTAAACCTAGCCTTTGGAATGACTTCGATAGCAACAGTAAATCTATTTAGTTTTTAAGTGGAGATAACACAACAATCCTTGTCATGATAGCCCATTGGTAATAGTCTGTGATACATATCATAGCTAAGCAGGGTAGGGCCTGGTTAAAACCCTGGATGGGAGACCAAAGGGTAGCTGTACATATACCAATAGGAGGTGCTGCCCACCCTATATAATTATTATGTTAGTGTATATTACGTTGAATATCTGATGTTGTTTTAAAGGTACAAACTAAAGGTTTGGATATGTTGAAATTTGGTTACCATGATGACATAATGTGGATTACATTTTGATAGACTTTTTTCAAATCCAATTTATTTTCTACATGGGTTCCAAAGTTGTTTCCACCTGTTTGTGCCCAGTGGGATGTCTGAGCGTCTGTCCCCCCACATTCTGAAATTGCATTCCCCCCCCCCCCCCAGTTTTTTGATACAAAACGAGGCAACAGGGTGCTTTAGGACCAATGCGGACGCCTCCGAGTGGTCGGGTAGGCTGTTTGGAGTGTTTATCCGACTGGATAAAAAAAATACAAAAGTTATGCCACCCCCAACTTCTAAAACTAAAGTTGCGCCCCTGGGCTCATGTACATGTATTGGATAATAATCTTACTTAAGAAGCCATACGTCTTTCCATGCCCACTAATACCAATAGCATTGTGCTTTTTAAGTAACTGGAGCTTTATAATTATTTTGAGGAATTGGGCTGCCCAGGAACTTAAGGTGTCATTGTATTTTATCCCGGCCTGCCTTACATCATGGTAAAAGCGCTAAGTGGCTGCCCATCTCATTAAAGAGGCTACAGTGGCTTGCGAAAGTATTCACGCCCCTTGGCATTTTTCCTATTTTGTTGCCTTACATCCTGGAATTAAAATGGATTTTTTAGGGGTTTGTATCATTTGATTTACACACCATGCCTACCACTTTGAAGATGCAAAAAAATGTTTATTGTGAAAATAAACAAGTAATAAGACAAAAAAACAGAAAACTTGAGAGTGCATAACTATTCACCCCCCCAAAGTCAATACTTTGTAGAACCACCTTTTGCAACAATTACAGCTGCAAGTCTCTTGGGGTATGTCTCTATAAGCTTGGCACATCTAGCCACTGGGATTTTTGCCCATTCTTCAAGGCAAAACTGCTCCAGCTCCTTCAAGTTGGATGGTTTCCGCTGGTGTACAGCAATCTTTAAGTCATCCCACTGATTCTCAATTGGATTGAGGTCTGGGCTTTGACTAGGTAATTCCAAGACAATTAAATGTTTCCCCTTAAACCACTCGAGTGTTGCTTTACCAGTATGCTTAGGGTCATTGTCCTGCTGGAAGGTGAACTACCGTCCCAGTCTCAAATCTCTGGAAGACTGAAACATGTTTCCCTCAAGAATTTCCCTGTATTTAGTGCCATCCATCATTCCTTCAATTCTGACCAGTTTCCCAGTCCCTGTGTGTCTGATGTGTCTGATGCTGCCACCACCATGCTTCACTGTGGGGATGGTGTTCTCGGGTGATGAGAGGTGTTGGGTTTGCACCAGACATTTTTCTTGATGGCAAAAAAGCTCAATTTTAGTCTCATCTGACCAGAGTACCTTCTTCCATGTGTTTTGGGAGTCTCCCACATGCCTTTTGGCGAACACCAAACGTGTTTGCTTATTTTTTTTCTTTAAGCAATGGCTTTTTTCTGGCGACTCTTCAATAAAGCCCAGCTCTGTGGAGTGGGACAGATACTCGAATCCTATGGACAGATACTCGAATCTCCGCTGTGGAGCTTTGCAGCTCCTTCAGGGTTATCTTTGGTCTCGTTGTTGCCTCTCTGATTAATGCCCTCCTTGCCTGGTCCGTGAGTTTTGGTGGGTGGCAGGTTGTTATGGTTCCATATTCTTTCCATCTTTTAATAATGGATTTAATGGTGCTCTGTGGGATGTTCAAAGTTTCGGATATTTTTTTATTTCCCAACCCTGATCTGTACTTCTCCACAACTTTGGCCCTGACCTGTTTGGAGAGCTCCTTGGTCTTTATGGTGCCGCTTGCTTGGTGGTGCCCCTTGCTTAGTGGTGTTGCAGACTCTGGGGCCTTTCAGAACAGGTGTATATATACTGAGTTCATGTGGCACTTAGATTGCACACAGGTGGACTTTATTTAACTAATTATGTGACTTCTGAAGGTAATTGGTTGCACCAGATCTTATTTAGGGGCTTCATAGCAAAGGGGGTGAATACATATGCACGCACCACTTTTCCGTTATTAATTTTTTTGAATTTTTTGAAACAAGTAATATTTTTCATTTTACTTCACCAATTTGGACTATTTTGTGTATGTCCATTACATGAAATCCAAATATACATCTATTTAAATTACAGGTTGTAATGCAACAAAATAGGAAAAACGTCAAGGGGGGTGAATACTACAGTGCAAGGCACTGTATACCTCAGCATTAGCAGCAAGTTACTTTATGCACTGAATATCAGTCACCTTGTCCATGAACATGTCTGTCTCTCTCTGCCTGATAGCCTGAGCCGAAGATCTCAAGCACCTTGCTTTGAACGATGTTGACATTCTGGGAAGGGAATGAACCACTGTGATCTCTCCTAACAAGCATCTCCATGTCAAATTAAAGGGAAGCCATAAGACTAAAAAATAACCTGTGAATGTGTGGCCTCTGATCACAGAAAACAAGGCCTTTACTTTATCCAGTTTCAAAGGCAACGATACCCCCCAACATTTTTATAAATAATAACATTGATGAAATGCACCTGCAATCATTTCACCCAATGTACCCTATTCTAATTTTGCCCTGCTACTTTTTTTTCTCAACTCCAGAATTTCTTGAGAATAACAATATTATGTGTGTGGGTGGGTCTCCAGAACTGAAGGAAAAAGTATGTTCAACGACTGTTCTGCCCTTGCACCTGTTCACTTATGTACTAAATTAGACTAC